>NC_091551.1:26158993-26161493 GCF_042767895.1 Penaeus vannamei | reverse complement strand
TGACGAGTTATACCCAACGACTCCTTGTCCTGTTGGCGGGTTCCAGCTTCTATATTCCTTGGTAGTCCGTTCTTCCGGCCGTGACAAATATTGGGCAAGTAAGTCTTGGGCGTGGTAGGTTTGGTCAGCTATTTCCTCTGGAATGGGAGAAGGCACAACTGTTTGGACCTTGGACGGATTCGTATTGTTGACATATATGTATATATATATATATATATATATATATATATATATATATATATATATATATATATATATATATATATATAATATATTCATACATATACATATATACACACATACACACACAGGCATACATATAGATATACGTGTATATATGTACATATACATTTATACCCAAACACACACACACACATTAATATATGTGTGTGTGCTTCACACTCAAGGTGATATGAAGAGATACTGTGGTAGCCTAAGATGTGTTAAGTGCTTGCATGCCTTCTCGTTTACAGCTACTACCACTGGCTGGCCTTGTGAAAAGGGGAGCAGCTCTGGATAAGATTCCCTGCCAGTTCATAGCCTCTCCATCATCGAGACTGCTTGGGATGGGAACGGGAGCTACTGGTCCTGCCTGCATTCTGGCAGCTGCCAACCACGAGTGAAACTTGTGGGTCAAAGCCCAAGGAAACCCCATAGGTGGATATTGGGTCCCACAGGTTGGCGCTTCCACCTGGGGGGCGTCACGCTGAATTTTCGACGAATATTTTCAAAAAGACTCGAAAATTTGAAAAAGAAAAATCTCCTTTAATCTAGTAGGATTTGGCAACCCCGTGACAATATTTCTGGTAAATACATAAAAATAAAGGACTTATGGCTAAATCTCTGACCCCCCCCCCCCCCTCGCTTCCGGTTCCGATGTATACTCGGAAAAAAATCTTGGGAGGGATTTTTTTTTTATTTATTCTCTGGTAGCTAGCTGGTAATTCTGCTTCCTGAATCAGATGACAGAGATAAGGCGGGCAGTCACCATGAAAGAGTCAGAGTGAGAGGCTGTGCATCTCCTACTTCTGCGATACCATCCCATAGACGAACCCCTGATGCGGCCTCTTCACAGAAGACACTACTAATGATAGATGTTATTCCTGTAACCAATAAACATCATATGATAAGAAATATATCTCAATCACAGCTGCAGCAGTTGTTTATTTGTATGAAATGCCTCACGAGGTACAGTAAAAGCACTGCAAAGCCTGTGATGACAAGTAATACTTCCACAATCATCTACAGTTATTGCCATTAGTACCTTGCAAAAGGGGGAGACCAGGTACCGACTACACTTCAGAATACCATGTGAATTCCATAGAATGCATCAAGATTGACGCAGAAATGAGATTTCTATTTTTTTTTTTTTTTTTTTTTATCAAAATAAAATGGAGGATAAAGTATCCTCACCTTCAATGTCCGATGTCTCAAAACTACACCTTTGTCCATATTTTTTTTATATCATTCCATGAATAAATAAATTTACGATGAGTGATTTTCATTTCAGGTGATAAAAGTCCATATATCATATATAATTTTCATAACAATGAATAAAAAAAATCCACTTAAACTAAGAGGAAATTTCAAAATACGAATCGTGTCAAATTTAGGTATTGCTGTAAAGTATATGTGGTATAATTTTTAACAAGTTCAGTCAACGGATAAGTGAGATTTTTTTCTTATTTTTTTATTGTTTATTATCCAAATTATATGAAACCTGGTAGTGTAAATCGTAGAATATGTATATAACACATTAAAAAAATCGCGAAAATCCGATCATACTTAATGAACGGCCCCTGGAACGTCCTTTATTTACATCAGGATGATCTATTGCCACTACTGTCAACGGAACTGGGGAGGCTGAGAGTTGAGATAGCTGCTCTCAGGGGTGAGAAGACTCGGCAGTGGCACAATTAATGTAGGTGGCTACACCTATTACTGGCCAGGCCGCAGTGATGGCCACCATCTTCAGGGAGTAGCCATAGCCATCTCCAGCAGACTCCAGCCCTCAGTAGTAGAGGGTACTCCAGGTCGATGAGCGTATAAGGGTATTGAAACTGAGGCTAGCATTTGGCTTCATTTCTCTTATTGCTGTCTACGTTCCTACCAATGTCTGTAAACTTGACGTGATGTTCTATGCCAAACTTGCATCTGTGTCGAACAGTTGTACTCAGGGAGATATTTGTATTGTAGTGGTTGACTTCACTACAGTAGATACTGTGATCAAGCCAGCTATAAGATGGTTTGGGAGCTGATTCCAGCAGCGACAATAGCCTCCTTTTTTCAGGACTTTGCAAGGTCCCAGACATTGAGGATTTCTGACTCCTGGCACCAGCACTCAGACCCACATCTTTGACTCAGTACACTGATGCAGGTACTGCAGACAAGGAGATCGACCACATCCTCGTTAGCATTCGTTGGAGGATTCTCCAGAACTGCAGAGTGTATAGGAGTACTAAGTTCTGTGATACTGACAGAACTTGGTGGCTATCCTCCG
>NC_091551.1:26148993-26153993 GCF_042767895.1 Penaeus vannamei | reverse complement strand
ACACAGGATCACTGGAAGACACAGTTAACTTGTCAAGCGCCGTGTCAGTCGTAAATGACACGCACACCGGGTCTAGATTCTAGGAGACCAGTAATCGTCGAAGAGTCGAAGGTTGAGCGGAGAATCTTGAGAGCGAGGTCTTGAGGATCACGTCGGCGAGAAGGATTCGTCATCTCGGGAGAGGAACAACATTGGTGACGGCGTCACGAGAATCAGCTGGCAAGGAGGGACAGTTCTTGCCAGGGTCACCAGCACGGCAGCGGGTGTGGTGAGTGAGCGTAGCGAGATGCACGAGGAACGTGGGCGGCGATCACCAGCGGACGGGTCGGGGCGGCGGACATGGCCGGAGTAGCAACGCGAGAACAGGAGAGCGTCGGCAGGTGATGCGGCGGTGAGGACGTTCGGCGGTAGTCACCAGCGGACGAGGCGGCGGACACGGCCGGAGTTGCAGCGACGTACAGTAGAGAACATGGGAGCGTCGGCAGGTGATACGGCGGCGAGGACGTCCGTGAGATGGGCTCGTTAACGGGCGAGCGAAACTTGTGCGTCAGGGCACGGCGGCGAGGGGACGACGTGGTGATCCGAGAGTCAAGGTCAGCAGTGGCGTTTCAGCACGGGCGTCTGGCTCTGGGGACAACAGACGGGAACAACAGTACCATGTCTTGGCGACAGAAGACATAATGCCATATCTCAGTATCTCAGGGAGTTACAATATCAACACGAACTCATAATGATTAGGAAATAACTGGAAGCAACGTGTCAAGTATTGGGAGTAGAGGGTGTTAATTGCAACATTTACCTGAGAGATAGGAGGCAGTAACAAACAAACGAGATTGTAGGACAAAATCTCGTGGAAATTGCGAGTTTATAGAGCCATGCAAGATAAAGGAATGATTCTCCGTGTCATAGTTTGTAGAATTCACGTGCAAGATCAGAGGGCAACAGATATACTTGTAAAAGTGAGGGTAGATAAATCATAGAACACATTTCTTCAGGGGAATGAGAGTAGTTGCGTGCAAAAATGCTGGATTAATCTTCGAAAATGAAGGGTAGTTGCATGCTAGGATACAGGAAGGATTTTCCTATTAAGAGAATTACTGAAGACATGCAAAAATGCAGGAAGAATTTCCTGGAAAAAATTATGAATGAACTGGAACTTAGCATCGTGGAGATTCAGAAATCATTACGACAGAGTAAAGGAAAACGAACTAAGTACTCATAGGTAGACAGAACTACAGAGAAATTAACGTAATCATGCTAACCACAGGGCATGAGTCAGGCGCGATCGGAGTGAGGGGAGACATGCTAGTTAAGGGGAGACAGATGCCAGTGAGGGGAGATCTCGTTTTCTATGCGGGAGGAACACAGGTGTTCGCGAGAGCGAGAGGAAATCAGACACTTCACTTCACAGGGGATTTCCTAAGCAAATGAGAACAGCGAGGATAAAAGAAACTCACCTTGAGGTACTGGCAGGGCAGTGTAGATTGATGTTGCTGCATCAGGCGACTGCAGTAACTGTTGACTGCGGCAGGTGCGCAGAGGGAGTAGTGACAGCAGGGAAGACTGGCTTCGTGCTTGGTGTCGGAAGTCTTGAAGTGACAGAGTTCGATAAGAGTTTCTTTGCTTGCAGGAGTCGATAATCTTGGTAGAGACTTGTAACTTCTCGTGAAGTTGATCTTCAGAGTACTTGGACGATGTCTTCGGAGGGGCGCGTGGTGCGGCAATCTTCGGAGGGCGCGTGGTGCGGCAATCTTCGGAGGGGCGCGTGGTGCGGCAATCCCACCGTACTGCCAACACTTGTAATGTATGTAGTGGGAGGAAGGAGGCGTCCCACCCCCCACTATTATTACTTCTTGTTTGGTAGGTCGTGGCTGAGCGGTAAGGCAGTAGTAAGATACTGACGTACTCTGAAGATGTTGGTCTGAAGTTAAACTTGTCGCAGTTTTCTTGTCTTTATTCTGGGTAACTGGTACAGAGGGCAAGGCAGGTGCCCAGGGAGGAGCACGTCCTGCCGAGCCCGCGGGGGCGAGCGGTCTGAGGTAGATGGCACAGGAATTGCCATGAACGGAGTTCGTTTGAGACAATATACAATGGAAAAACATGAAAGAATATGAAAGAACATGAATTCAGAAACATCGGTTCACACACGTGTTAGGTGTTTGTACAACTAAAAGCGTCGTGATAAGAAAGTATGTCCGTAGAATATTCGTGAACAATTGATAACTAGAGTAACTACAATGAAAATTATTACAAAAGTAGTGATATATATACAGTGCAATAACTAGGGAACATTATGAGCATACATAATACATAAGTTTGCAAGTAGTTATAAGGTAATCAGAAGTATTGTCAGTAAGGGTCGGAATTGCTTGTCCTGGTGGCAATTTGTCTCGGTCGTCTCGCGAGGGGCGCAGGACACGTTGGCGCCGGGGATAAACAGTAGAGTCCTATATACTGCGGGGCCTACAGCGAGGGTGATGGCGAGGTCGAGGTGAGAGGTCACTAAAAAAGGTAACAAAATTAGTTGTGGCCAGCAATGATGCATATACTTGGACAGTCAAAGAAATGGACGTGTGCCGGTTCCCTGCTGGTGGGTGTGGTACACAGGGGAAGGATAATATATGGATAATTTGATCTAGCTTAGCTCTTGTACGTAACAAAGAAAAACAAGTCAAAACGTAATATGCATGATAAAGTGTATTAGAAATGACCAATGACAGACATTTTTCGTGGTGGGGTACCCCTGCCAGAGCGAAAAAGGGGCACCAAAATATGTTAGATCAGCTCATTGCGTAACAACTTGAAACTAACTTCAAATTCATCAGTAAGGCCCACTTTAACAGAAATAAGCAGTGACAGACATTTTCAATGGTGGGGGTTCGAGCCAGACACCCCAAAAGCGACACGAACTGCTCCTGAGCTAGTTTAGCTTATCGAGTAACAACTTGAAACTCACTTCAAACTCATCAGTAAGGCTCACTGTATCAGAATTAAGCTGTGACAAACATTTTTAGTGGTAGAGGGTTCGAAGCAGGTAACATACGAGGCACAAGAGTTTTGTGTTGCGATCCTGTATGCCATATACGAATTCATTTTCTTTATTTGTTTATCGTAAGCTATTTTAAATTCTTGTAATCAGATTACATCAATATTGGCAGAGCCTCTTTTGTCCTTTAAATTGAGTATACGCTTCCACAGAGAAGCAATGTTTAAACTTAAAATTGTAGTGTCTTTACTAGGCTTTTTTTATTATTTCATCACTTTCTTCATTTGTTCTAACCCCCTATCATTCTATAATTTCATTAAAAAAAATGTTTTTTAGTGTTGCTTAGTAATATTAATTGCAACATGCAACACTATACATTATTTGCACTAAACCACATAGGATATATCTTTTCAACAGTTTTTTTTCGTCCTCAATTATTGTTTTTTCTTTGTTTCACAGTCACCTTTCCCTTTCCTACAGTGATTTTCTTCATCTATTTATTTCAGATTTTTGCATGAGTATAATTTCTCTAAATTCCTTAATAACAATTAAGTTCACGTGTAATATTTTCCGAAGCATCGCTTCCTGAAACATTTATTCTCCTACATTATGTGCAAGTTCAAAGGTATCAAGTTCTCTTCTACCACTGATTTTGGTAGCAGATATGGTCGTCATCAAGTCGTGGAGTTCGTCAAGCTGATGCTGATGTTCAGCGCCCTCGTCACTATGGTCACTTCCCGTTTGCGGCTGCTGATCCTCCTGGTCCATCCTGCAATGCCACGCGTTGCTCTGCCCTTGCCTTCCGCTGGCATGAAGAGGTCGTGCACTGACCAAAGAGGCATTGCGTATCACCTGGCTTGCATTTTGTTTTTACTTTTCATGCTGATGTGTTGAATCACCGATAAACAAGAGCCTTTTCGGATTATCCTTATGCAAGCTCTCGCGCCTTTAATATTACAGTTGATGCACATTTGCGTTACAGTAACTCCTTGGGCTTTTTCGTCGATGCATTCTTGCGTGGAATGTCTCCCAGCACAAACCCCTCACCAGTCTAAATGCACTTCTAGATCATGTGGCCCCACTTCTGGCATCTGTAGCATCTTGCTGGAGGAGGATGATAAGCTACTCATAATGGACGGTACGCCCCTGGAACCCAGATTGTTTCCAAAGTTGTATCAGGGCCTTGTCCCTTCTTCAATGCTCTCCCCTCCCGGCAGCCGAAGCAGAAACATCTCACTAGGACCACCACCAGCACTAAAATGGGAGGATCACACCGCGACGAGATCACATGTTATCATCACTTATTAATGGATTTCACTTTTCTACGTAAAGCCACCTACAATAATGCCCAACATTGAGGAATTTACAATGATGTCAAACTGCTGCGAGTAAGGTCAACGGCAGCTGATCTTCCGAGGCCTTCCTCGGGGGCCTCAACCTTCCCGGTACGACGGTGGAGAGCGAGTTGCCTGCCGTTGGACCCGTAGTCGGCCCTGTGTTAAATAGTGCTCCTTCTGATCTCTTGGGCCTCCTGACGGGCCTAGCCTGATATCTGACCTATGGAAAGCTGACAGCTAGTCCCTGGACTCTAAGCCACCTGTACCTGCCCTAGTGGAAGGGCGGTAGCGGCGTAATTTGCAGCAGAAGGCGAGCTGTGGAAAGCAGGATGGAGCTGTTCTTGACGTCGGCCTGTGGGTTCCCTGGGAGGGGATTCTGTGATCCGCCAGAACATTGAGGTGGACTGGACGCCCAGTTGACTCCCGGGAGAGCAATACGTCTTGGCCTTCCGGCCGTAAACACTTAGCCATCTTCGGTCTTTTGACTTTCACTCCATACCTATTAAGCTTTAAAACTCGCCCTTTAACCTACTGGACGGCATTAGTGTAACACATGCTGGTGATGCACTTCACCCCTGTACGCATGGCTGACAAATGTACTCACCATCATCCATCATCATGCTACGACTGCTGACTCCCTTCAGCCGTTTTGGTTTGCTGTCTCTCGAGGACTGATA
>NC_091551.1:26113993-26118993 GCF_042767895.1 Penaeus vannamei | reverse complement strand
TCACTACAAAACCATCCGACCAAAAATGCGCATAGCATTGAAACATTCAAATTTCAGTAATTACCTCATTATTAGTAGTAGTGTAGTAAAATTTTCCTATTGTTCTAGCATTAATTGTGTTAATATAACCGGCGTTCCCAATACAGCTCTAACGGTATACTTTATCATTATATTATCCTCTTTACTGTAAACTTCATAACTGTAACTGATACTGATATATCATCTAACTGTTGTCCATTTTATTATTAATGTGATTTTTTTATTGTCGTTGTTATTACTATTATGACATTAGTAATATCATTTCTTTGATTATTGGCGATTATTATTAGTAGTAGTAGTAGTAATAGTTGCTGCTGTTGTTGTTGTTAATATTGCTGTTGTAGCAGCAGCATTATTATTTCATTACCATTATTTAAATTATCACTAGTATTATCATTATCATTATTATTATAATTTTTATCTTATTATCATCATTTTCTTCATCATTATCATTTTCATTATCATGATTACCAGTAATAGTAGTAGAAATAGCAGTAATTAGTAGAATCTTCATCATTATCATTATCATTACTATCATTATCATCATTATCATTATTATCGTTATTACAATTATTATCATCATCATTATAATTTTCATTAGTAGATGTAGTAGTAATAGTAGTATCATCATCATCATCAACAATATCTTTATTACCACTGTGGTCATTATAATCATTATCATTATCATTACTATTTTATTATCATTATGAATTATTATCATTATCGATATTATCATTAATGTAAACTATTATCAGTGTTATCGTTATCATCATTGTTATTGTTAGTTATCAATGTCTTTATCATCAATATTAGTATCACCATCAATATCAGAACCATTTTATTATCGTTATGAAAATGGCATAAATCCTAATAATAATGATGATGATGACAAATCATAACATTATAACACTGAATATTAGCATCACAACGACAACAGCAATAACAATGATCATCATCATCATCATCATCATCATCATCATCATCATCATCACCATCATCATCATCATCATCATCATCATCATCATCATCATCATCATCATAATAATAATAATAATAATAATAATAATAATAATAATAATAATAATAATAATAATAATAATATAATGATAATAATAATATAATGATAATAATAAAGATGATGATCATGACGATAATAATATGATAATGATAACAATAACAATAACAACACAATAATAATAATAATAATAATAATAATAATAATAATAATAATAATAATAATAATAATAATAACAATAATAATAATAATAATAATAATAATAATAATAATAATGAGAAGAAGAAGAACAACAAAAATAATGATAATAACAATAATAATTATTGCATAATAATAACAGCAATTGACCCAAAGTCAAGCCGTGGAAACGACCTTGCTTCTCCCTCGAAACGCGATGAAGGATTTCGATTCCTCTGCGCGCGCCCGAGATCCTTCTCCTGGCCTCCTTGACCCTCCCTCGGCGGCCGCGGCTTCGCAAACCAACAAACAAACGAGCGAGGTCGACTTGGGTCTCCCCACGACTTTCACCCACCCCCCCCTCCCCCCACTCCCGGCCTCCCTCCCGTTTCCTCCCCCCTCCCGCTCGTCGGTCCTTCCCCATTCTTGCCCCTCTCCATCTCTTTCTCTTTCTTTCTTTCTTTATTTCTCTCTCTCTCTCTCTCTCTCTCTCTCTCTCTCTCTCTCTCTCTCTCTCTCTCTCTCTCTCTCTCTCTCTCTCTCTCCCTCTCTCTCTCTCCCTCTCTCCTCTCTCCCTCTCTCCCTCTCTCCCTCTCTCCCTCTCTCCCTCTCTCCCTCTCTCCCTCTCTCCCTCTCTCCCTCTCTCCCTCTCTCCCTCTCTCCCTCTCTCCTCTCCCCTCTCTCCTCTCTCCTCTCTCCCTCTCTTCCCTCTCTCCCTCTCTCCCTCTCTCCCTCTCTCCCTCTCTCCCTCTCTCCCTATATATATATATATATATATATATATATATATATATATATATATATATATATATATACAGATAGATTTATATAGATATAGACATATATGTATATACATGTATGTAGATTTATAGATACAGATAGATAGGTAGATAGACTGACAGAGACAGACAGATAGATGGGTATGAAAGGAGTTAGGTTGGTCGGTAGGTTGGTAGGTATGCAAGCAGGCAGCTAACTAGATAATAGATAGAGAGACGAACAGATAAACAGAGAGTTGGATGGACGGGTAGCCGTAGAAAAAAACAACCAATGACTGAAGTCGCAGCCAGCGCATTTGGACGACGTAATTGAGAATCTTATTCATAGCCTTCCTGTAAGTGAGGTCAAGCGCGTCCGATTCCTGTTTGTTTGTGAGTTCTCTTCGATTCACCACAAGGAAACGAAGATGGAAAATACTCTAAAGACAAACCATATATTCTAATTCTCGATTACCGAAGCGACAGCAAACTGCGCGTAAAGTACGAAGCCTGAAGTGCTGTCTTCGCGCTCGTCGTCCAGCCAGGCAATCGGACGACGCCGCCCTCGCCGCGCCGTCCGGGCCTCATTACCGCGACCGCCATCATCATATTTACCCGGAAACTACCACGCGATTGTTGCGGAGGTTATTACTGAACACAGAAGGTGGATCCTCCGACGGAAGTTTGCTTTGTGGGCGTATTTTGTAGAGGAAGGAAGCGCAGGACCGTGGGAGCGAACCCCTTCGAGGCGAGCCGTTACGAAGGCCCTCCGATGGCGGTAAAAATGTCCGTAACGAAACTGGCGACTGTCAGGCCTGTCAGGCGAGGCAGCGCGATTACGCTCTCCTGCCAAACAACCGCTCCAGCGCCCGGGGCGGTCGAGACGCGGCTTTTAACGAGGCTCAAGGTCGCTCTTTGGTGAGATTATAGTGCTAGGGGACAGGCAGGAGAGGGACAGGCGGGCCATGGAGTGGCCAGCTCAGGGAGGACGGTGGAAGCTCGACAGGGCGCGACAGACGGACGGCGACCTCACAGTGACGAACCCAGAATCATGAATCTGCGACTCCTGTCATGCAGATTATCCTCGAGGCGAAGACTCATGCAATAATTTTACTTCCAGGTCCCGATGTCACACACGGCTTGAAATCGCCCAACTCGTGTGTTTGTGCTCGGCTCTTATGGGCGTGGCCCATGCCGCATCTGTGTGGCCTTCCGCGATAACACCTCTGGGACAAACTCGCAAAAAAACACCCACCCACACAGACACATCTCCAAGCATGGCATGTTCGTGACGGACTAAACGCCAGTTACAAGGAAAGAAAGCCCCCCCAAGTCTGCCCCGGGGTCTCGGTGTCAGGTCTGAGGGGAGTGCGAAGGGGAGAGGTCAGCCTAGGTCATCACCCGGGTGATGAACGAGGTCTTAGGTTCGTTGGCTCAGCGGCGAGAGGGGAAGGCGCCGGAGGCAAGGGTACGAGGGTACTGTAATAGTCTTCGCAGAGAGTTTCTGGCACGCCGTAAAGGGGGAAACGAGAGGACAACAAGGTGGCAACAATAGCAGCAGCAGGAAAGGTAATCAAAGTAATGCCAATGATCATTATCAATATCACTAATAACACAATCACGTTATTAGCTGTGCGACCCAAAGGCGAGGAGAGATAAAGGACAAAGGGGTCCAACGGAGAGGGACTGAGGCTGCCCTTCCCCTCGCCACATTCCGCAAGTAAACACCGAGACTTTACCCAAATATCCTCGTGCTTGTCATCTGTCAGTCCTCCCCGCCGCACACGCACGTAGAACCGCATGCGCCTCGGCGAATGCGGAAGGCCAAGGATACAACAGCCCACATTCTCAGACATTATTGTATCCTCGCCCATTTAAGCTCACAGATAAATAATAACTGGAATGAACAATCCAGTCGAGGATAAAAATAACAGCAATTTGAAACTAACAGAGTGTTAACATGCTCTGCCGCGCACTTCCATCCATTCTGTAATGACAATAACGAAGCGAAGGCGTCGAAAATAATCGCGGTTTCGCGTAGGGTCTGAGTCGCCATCAGCCTCCTGTCGGGCGAGAAACACCACCGCCGTATCTCGTCCATCACGGCCTCCGCCCCCGCCCGCGACACCAACAACAAACAGCGTGTCCGCCCCAGCCACTTCCCACGTGTACCACTCGCCTTCCCTCGGCCGAGACCCCGAACTCCCAAGTGACAAGGCAGCAGCCCAAGAAAGGCGCATGAGCCTCGGAAGTAAGACTGCTCTTCACGGCCGCTGAGGTGCATAGAACCGGAAATGAGACTGCACCCGCCTGCACGAATGGGGGAATCGAATCCGCTTTTCGTGGGCAGTTTGTCTCTGTCCACTGTAGGAGCGGGCCATGAAGTGGAGGGCAATGCAGACCTTGGGAGAGGGAAGGCCAAGATGCGATGATAACTTCTGAAACTCGCTAACGCGAGCTAATATAATAATATATTACTCAAATCTATTTGTATATAAAGTTAGCGAGCAAGCTAGCTGTATAGATAGATAAATTAGATAGCCACAAAGAGTGGCCCTCAGAAAATTCGCCAAACCCGGGCCAAGTTTTCCTCCCTTCAGCCCCTTCGACAGGCGTCACTGGATCACGCGTCGGGGTCTGGTCGGGTCCCGGCGACGACGCAGCCCCAAGAATGGAGTTATGCAGATCAAGGAGGCGGCCGTAACAAGGAGACGCCGCGGTGTTACCTGATTAAACCGCGTAAACTTATTATCCAGATCGACTTAGAGAACTGCCGCATTCATTGAGTTACGTCACGCTGCCATCCTGTTACACTGGGCGTAACGTAATGTAATTTGCATCAAGACCTCTGCAGACATGTACGTACACGCTAAAAGACGTACATACACCAGGCTGTCTCCCAATCGTATTCATCTGTTCGCCTCAGGCCGCTGATTAGTACGTGTCGACCGTCATTTTCCCTCTTCTTCCATTAGAAAGAGAGAGAGAGAGAGAGAGAGAGAGAGAGAGAG
>NC_091551.1:26103993-26106493 GCF_042767895.1 Penaeus vannamei | reverse complement strand
TCTGGCACTCTCTGGCACTCTTACACCCGGTGCCCTCGCTCAGACTCTCACTTTCACCAGCGCTTTTACTGTGTGGACATTCTCACAAACACACGCGTGAGTGTGCGTATATTTATAAATACATGGATCTATACATACATACACACGTGTGTGTATGTTTGCATATTTTCATATCTATGTGTGTGTGTATAAATATATATGTATACATATATATACATATATATAAATATATATATATATATATATAAATATATATATATTGTGGGTATGTGGGTGTGCATTATATGTATGTATGTATGCATGCAATTATGCATGTATACATGCATGTATGCACGCATGTATTTATGTATGTATGCATGTATGCACGCATGTATACATGTATGTATGCATGTATGTATATGTGTATATATATACATATATATATATATATATATATATATATATATATATATATATATATATACTGGCGGCGCGGGATCGAATCCCGAATAGAGAGGTTATATATTCATGATAAAAAATGCGGTTGTGCATTGTTTCCATCTTTCATATATATACTCGTATATGTTTAAATATATGTAAATATAATATATATATATATATATATATATATATATATATATATATGTGTGTGTGTGTGTGTGTGTGTGTGTGTGTGTGTGTGTGTGTGTGTGTGTGTGTGTGTGTGTGTGTGTGTGTGTGTATTTACATATATAAAGATATGTGTGTGTGTGTGAGCAATTGTGTGCATGTGTGCACTACGCTTATATGTTTACGTATAAAAGCATACGATGGTAACGACTCCTCGGGGAAGCAGCCCAGACAAGCCCTAAAACCAGCATATTATGGGAAGCCTTTTTCTTCGCTTCAGATTCATTTTCCCGAAATCAACTTATCTGGAAGCCTCGTGGTTTCCTTGTCTTTGAGTGCAATGTGTAAGTGCATTAACTAACATGCTGCGCTTTCATGTTGCTTTGCCTTTGCCTCTTTCTTCCTTCTATTCTTCTGATTCTTCTTTCTTTCTTTCTTTCTTTCTTTCTTTCTTTCTTTCTTTCTTTCTTTCTTTCTTTCTTTCTTTCTTTCTTTCTTTCTTTCTTACTTCCTTTCTTTCTCTCTCTCTCTCTCTCTCTCTCTCTCTCTCTCTCTCTCTCTCTCTCTCTCTCTCTCTCTCTCTCTCTCTCTCTCTCCTTCTCCTTCTCCTTCACCTTCACCTTCACCTTCACCTTCACCTTCACCTTCACCTTCACCTTCACCTTCACCTTCACCCTCACCATCACCCTCACCCTCACCCTCACCCTCACCCTCACCCTCACCCTCACCCTCACCCTCACTCTCACTCTCACCCTCACCCTCACCCTCACCCTCATCCTCACCCTCATCCTCTCACCCTCATCCTCTCACCCTCATCCTCTCACCCTCATCCTCTCACCCTCATCCTCTCCCTCTCCCCTTCTCTCCTCTCCCCTTCTTCCCTCTCCCCTTCTTCCCTCTCCCCTTCTTCCCTCTCCCCTTCTTCCCTCTCCCTCTATCCCTCCCCCTCTTCCTATTCCTTTCTCCCTCTTCCTTTCTCCATCTCCCTTATTTTCCTTTCGTTCCCTTTCGCCTTCTATTACACACGGAACAAGAAGCCCTGAAATAAGAAGCCTTCTGCACAGTCCTACGCGCGCGTGATGTACGCCTGGAGACCACCTTGGCTTCTCCTTCAAGAACTTTACTTCTTCGTCAGTTTTCGGTCACTTTGTGGACGTCCTTTTGTACACGACTTCCGCCTCGTTCTGCCCCTGGCTGTCGGCGAGACCTCGGGGAACCCTTCGCCGCAATCTGTTTATTTTTTTTACAGTGGTCTCCCCGTGTAAAAATACCTTATCAAGTTCTTTTGTTTTTGCTTTTGCTGCTTTCATGCATCTCTCTCTCTCTCTCTCTCTCTCTCTCTCTCTCTCTCTCTCTCTCTCTCTCTCTCTCTCTCTCTCTCTCTCTCTCTCTCTCTCTCTCTCTCTCTCTCTGTCGTGTGAATGTATATGAGCGTCTGCATGTTCGTCCCAGCCCTGGAGTTGTGATACTACCATCATTATCTCTTATCACGAATGATAGCATTACCCTCTTTAATGTTGTAAATATCATTATCTCTGTATTATCTTCATTGTTACTGTCATCGTTAAAATTGCCATGAGGATCAAAGTTAACTTATTATTATAATAATTACTGCTTCCATAATCATGATCTTTATCAGTACCATAATTGTTAGTAGCAATAGTAATACTATAAATATCTACATTGTTGCAATTATTATTATCATCACTACCTCTGTTATCGTTATTATCGCTGTTGATTATCATATAATTATTGCCATTGATATATCTACATTCGTACCCTCGTTACATTTGCTTGCGCGAGTCTCAGCATCAAGCGAACATTTTCGTGAACTCTGCGTCGGGCACTTCACAAGGCCCGGGCCTGGCCTCTTCGTCAGGCCAGCCTCTGCCGCAGGAGGACGCAGGACCCT
>NC_091551.1:26093993-26098993 GCF_042767895.1 Penaeus vannamei | reverse complement strand
CATATACATATACATGCACACACACACACACACACACACACACACACACACACACACATATATATGTGTGTGTGTTATGTGTGTGTGTGTGTGTGTCTCTGTGTGTGTGTGTGTGTGTGTGTGTGTGTGTGTGTGTGTGTGTGTGTGTGTGTGTGTGTGTGTGTCTTTGTTGGAGAGTTCATTCAGGTTTGTTTAATGTTTGCATTTGTGTGTGTACTTGTTAAAAGGCGAACGTGGATCTAAATCGGCGTGGAAGACAGGCGGGATTTCACGTGGTTTAATCGGTTCCTTCAGGGATTTATGCCAAAGGAAAAAATAGTTCTGACGACATCATTGTGGAAGGAAGGGAGGGAGAGAGATACATAGAGAAAGAGCGAGAGAGAGAGAAGAGAAGAGAGAAAGGGAGGGAGGAAGAGAGAGAGAGAGAAAGAGGGAGGATGGGGGGGGGGGGGAGAGATAGGGACCGAAAGAGAGAGAGTGAGGTAGAAGAGGGAGTAAGTGAATGGCAGAGAGAGAGATAGATAGACAAACAGACTGACAGGGGTAGGCAGAGAAGCAGACAGGTAGGCAGTCAAACAGATAAACAGATAGACAGATAGAAACAGACAGACATAGAGATAAAACAGACAGATAAGGGCAGACAGACACAAACAGACCGGCAAGAGACGGATCTCTGAAAGCAGTTTATAATGAACAGGTAGTTGCAACAAAAGCAATCTCGAGGGCATGGCGCCCCCCACCCCACCCCACCCCACCCCAGCCCGCGCCAGGACACGCCGAGGGGAAGGGCGAAGGAGTGGGCGTGGGCGGGAGGGAAGGAGGGGAGGGGAGGGGACGAGATTCCAGGGGCGGGACTGTCTCGGTTCCAGACACACGCCGGGAATGCGGTGAATTCCAAACTCCCGCGGGACCGAAAGACCGAGAGCCTTTGCGCGAGACGTCAAGCACTCCGATGCCCGAGAGACAAATTGGAATCGCGACGAAAATAAGACAACATTAATTGCCTTCCGAGTTCCTGCACTCTTCTTTGCCTTCTTTCCATCTCTTCCCTCCTTCTTCCTCCCTGCTCACTTCCTCTTTCTCCGCCCCAGCGTTCTCCTTATTCCTACCATAAATTTCCTCTCCCTTGCCTCCTTCTTCCATATTTTTTTCTCTCTCCTTCTCCTTCTCCCTCTTTTTCTTCGTCCTCAACTCTCTTCTCCTCCTTCTCCTTCTTCCTCTTCGTCCTCAATTCTCTTCTCCTTCTTCCTCTTCGTCCTCAATTCTCTTCTCCTCCTTCTCCTTCTTCCTCTTCGTCCTCAATTCTCTTCTCCTCCTTCTCCTTCTCCTTCTTCGTCCTCAATTCTCTTCTCCTCCTTCTCCATCTCCTTCTTCTTCGTCCTCAATTCTCTTCTCCTCCTTCTCCATCCCCCGCCCTCACCCTTAGCGAAAGACCAGAAGCGAAATACATCCCTTTCGGAGCCTAACACGTGGTCCGGCGCCGCGACCACCTCGCTCGCAGCCCGGGTGAACGACCCCGCGCCTCCTCGTGACGACCAGTTTTCCTCCTCCTGCCAGGGCGCTACTTGCCTCTTTCCCTCGCGGTTGTCCTCTCTGTCTCTCTCTTTCTCGTTTTTTTCTCTTTCTCTTTCTCTTTCTCTTTCTCTTTCTCTTTCTCTTTCTCTTTCTCTCTCTCTCTTTCGTTCTTTGTTTGCTTGTCTCTCTCTCTCTCTCTCTCTCTCTCTCTCTCTCTCTCTCTCTCTCTCTCTCTCTCTCTCTCTCTCTCCAATCTACACCAATAAAGGTTGGTTTTCTTCTCCCTCTATTGCCAGATTTATTCCGGATCCTCGCCCCCTCCCGCCTTCCATCCATTCCAATTCCAACATATTGGTTCGACAAGCTGAACAAATTCCCATCGCAGCTTCCTAAACACAGTCTGCGGGATGGCCGGAGCCGAGCCCGCGCTGCTCTCGGGAAGGTAGCAGAGGCGAACGGCATTTTCTTTCCCCCAGAACTGGCAGGACCTAAGTGACCCGAGATGTCCGGAGAATAATGACCTCTACAGCAGCGGAAATTGGTAGCCGACATGCCCCCTCCTTTGCCTTAGCTGCCGCGCTGTCTTTTTCTTGGTTCTTGTGTTTTCTCTCCTGCGACCTCCGAGCGGCGCGGAACATGACCACGTCTGTTCTCTTCCCGGTGTTCGGTTATGCCATCGAAGAGTAGCCAAGGAATACCCATGTTGCTGTCGACGGTGACGACATGAATGGCACTGGCATTCGCGCTGTGATATGACAGCGAGACATGTAATTAACATTAACGTCATGATTTGTCGAAAAAGGATCTAGTATAACTGACGTCACGGATTACTGGCAGCGGAGTCCCCGAGGTGACATCATCACGATAGCCGCCAAACTTTCATCAACAGGGAGGATGTGACCTCGATTATTCACGGCGTCGCCGAAGTCGGGAAATCTTACTCTACTCTGTTACGGAGAAGCAAGGTTACGACGACGGCAGCGTGACCCAATTCGGAGGCGTCTTTCCTCGACCCGAGAGTACTCCAGCTGGTCTACTTGTCTTATGTGAATATTGAATGTTTATGTCCAGTAAAGAGAAATACTTAGACAAAGCTTCGCCGCGATGAGGCATCGTCAGAAGCTACGGAGGTCGACCTATGGAAGAGGCATAGTGCAGGGGTATCATTTCTCTGCTAGACAATAGCAGTTGGCTCGCTTTTTTCGGAAAGAGAAACAAAAGAAAGGTGGAAATACCGAGATAAATAATATCAAGCGCTTCTTGTCAGTGAGCTAAGGCCCCTGCGAAGACGAGCTTTTGTAAGCGAATCATCCGAAATATCAACGTTTTCAACAGTGATTTAAACTTCGGGCGTCCATTCGCAGGACGATGCAGCCTACTTTAAAAACAATGCCTACGGCACGTGTCGATAGCTGCGGTCGCGCGTCTCACCCTGAATCGGCTCTGGCAGAAGCCGAAACACGTCGTTGCACATCCAAGAGGACTCTAGGCAGATAAGAACCTCCCAAGGAGGAATGACTTCCTAGTAACACGGTAACAAGATTGACGCCTGACGCAACTGCACGCGATCCAGGAAGTGGGTATAGGAAGGAGGGCCAGGGAAGGAGAGGAGTACCAGGGGAGGGGAGACTCGCCATCACGAGTTGTGGGTGGCGGGGAAGGGACAAAGGCACGGGAGTGGGAGGCGTGACAGGGCTTAGGTCACTGACCTCGTCTCGGACCCCACTTCTCCCCCTCCGCCATGTGTCTCCCCCTCCCTTCCTCCCCTACAGTATATTCCCCGCGTACGCAAGTGTCCCAGGGGGGCTACCACGGCCGCCTCCGTGCGTTACGTAAAGGAGAACGGTGCAGTGTATGGAAGGACGACTGCTATGTAGCCCGGGTAGTTCAGTGACCTCTCGGTGCCAATGTATAGCGTGCTGCTCTCGCTGCTCCCGAGTACTTGTCGTGGTGCCTATCAGCGGTGCCTGGCCGCAGCAATAGCGATAGCGTGTCTACTTGTAGCGATGCCAGGGTATGGAGGAGGTGCACGTATGTGCTAGTATGATATCGGAAACTAAAAATAGATCTGTAAATCGAGCAACATCAGCAGTCACGGCTGCTCGGGAGGGGTCGATGTAAAAATACACTACGTTGAAACTCAAATCCAGCTTCATTCAACACGAAAGCCATTAACAGAAATACAGAGACGTTGAAGTGTTAAAAACATCGAATGAAATGATAACAAACAATCAATAAAACACATACTCCAAAAAGTTAATAAAATTCAAAATTACTTTAAAAATTAAAAAAATGCAAATGTGCTGCCAAAGTAATTTAAGCGGTAAAGCCTCGTATAAACAAAGCAAACAAACCACACGAAAAGCGGCGACGCAAACAAGGGCAACAAACAACGGATCCGACGAAGGGCCACTTCGCATCTGACACTTGCAATCATTCGCGCCTAATGAGATAGGGAGACGCGTGTGCCGTCTTTGTTACCAACACTGACTGCAAGCGCACGCGTGCATGCAAGGGCAGCGCGCAGGCGCAAAGATGCGCAGGCAAAAGCAAACAGAGCAATCGACGACAGCCGTAAAGGAGTCAAAGGCAAGGGAGTTCGAGAGGAAATGTCTGGGCGCCGCCTCGCCCTTGCCTGCACGTCCCGCCCGCGCCCCCGCCCGCGCCCCCGCCCGCGCCCCCGCCCGCGCCCCCGCCCGCGCCCCCGCCACCGCCCGCGCCCCCGCCCTGCGCCCGAGGCCCTGTCGCACAGACACCAACTGACATATAGATCAACATCAACACAGTCAGATAAGCAAATGCAAACACGCACACACACGTGGAGGATTCGTGTCATTTTGTTTTGTTTACATTCACTGAGTACTCACACATGTACACACGCGCACACATACATGCGCGCACGCGTGCAAGCAAACATACATACGCATACATACACGGCATCAAAGAGCATAAAAAAATCGAGCAGATGAAACAAATCCATAACATGGCATACAGCATTTTTGCATATTCTTGTTTCGTCACCGCTCGGAGGTGGAATGGGACACGAAGGGCAATGGTCAGATCAGCGTCCTGTAAATCCTCATCCCGTTTATTTGTTTACTTTCAACACGGTTTTCTTCAGCTGGCAAAAACTGTTCCCGAGCAAGTTCCTTGATTCATCCAACAGACCGCATATTAGCGCCTCGCTCCCTGGGCCTCCCGGCGCCGCTCCGATGCCTGCTCCGAGGGCCGCCCGACACGCACGGAGGCCGCTCGTCGTGATGGTGATGGTGATGAGGATGAAAATAATCAAAATAATGATAATCGTAACTGCAATAGTAGTAACAACAATGGTTGTACATACAGTAGTCATAACAGTGATGGTAGTTATAGTGATACTAGTGATGATAACAACAAACACAATAATGTTATTGATAATGTTGATAATAATAATAATAGCAATAATAATGATATTGATGTTTAGATGAGGATGAAGATAAGGATAT
>NC_091551.1:26086493-26088993 GCF_042767895.1 Penaeus vannamei | reverse complement strand
CCGAATGCAACCTTTGCTCACGTAAACACCGAGTGAATTATGATAACCAGATGCGTTCCTAGTCCACGTGTGCGGCCCCCTGTGCTCGGAGCAGAAAAACACAACACTGTGGTTGTGAATGTGACAGTCACCCTGGATCCTGCGTTACTCCTCGGGAACACCGCGACACGATCTCGGGATCTGCTCCTTAATCTCGACATGATTCCTCGATGATCTCCCTGCGCATTTTTCTTCTCTTTTATCACTCCCTCTTTGCTTTATTCCTTCTTCTCCTTCTTTTTGTCCTCCTCCCTCCCCCCTTCCACTCGGGGATAAGCGAACACACTAATTCAATGGCAGAGTCCGACGGTCGAGAGATCAACACCCAAAGAGCAATCATCGTGCGTGTGAGCCTCGCCCTGCTAGGGGTATGAGGATGGCATCCCTCGCTCCTACTTCATTGGTACAGCACTCCCACGGGCCCCTTCCCCCTCGCCCCCCGTGGCTCCCTCCCGATCAGTGACCGCCTCCCCCCGGATCACTGCCCGTTAATAAGGTGTAGTTCGGCTTAATCCCGAAACAGAGACATCTCAAAGCATTCCGCTCACGAATCTTATCGCAAAGTTAGAAAGAAAGAGAGTGATGTCATCGAACTCTGGCAGCCTTCCACACCCAACACGGGAGTGCAACACATCGGTTGGCACAGTGCCACCCTGGACCCTGTGTTACACCTCTTTACTCTTACTCGCATTTTCTACCCTTTACATTTGCTTGTTTTCCTTTTAATACATTTGTCTCCTTCACATGTTCCTAGGCTTGCAAGCATGACTTGCCTTTCATGTCACTCGTCTACGTACGAGGATTCATCTACCGGTTACTTCTCCACTCCCCGCCTGTCTGTGTCTGCTGATTTGTCTGCAGCTTTCTTGCCTCTTTGCTCGCCTGTATGCCTATCTGCCTGTCCAACTTCCAGCCTTCGGTACAGGGACTAAGGCTGTATTTACCTCACGTGACAAAGCGATGGTTACGCAACAGCTGCCTGCGGTTACGTGCGGTAGCCGGGCGGCGCTTATGACACATCGCCGTAAACGGAAAACGGTAAGCTGGGCCAGAACGCGGGCCGAATTAAAGAGCAAAAGGAAGATGAGCGAAGGCAGATGAAGGGGAGGAGACGACCTTTCTCCAACTCCTGACTTTTCTTCCCCCTCCGCCTCCCCCCCACCCCCAGCCCACCCCCTCTCCGCCCCTCTCACCACTCCCGCTCGGGCCTCTATGAATTAGCAATGCCTATGGCACGTCCCATAGGTTGTGCCAACACCTCGTGCTTGTTCCGCGCCGCTTCGATCCTCTCGCCACAATCTCAACCATAAATAATCGAACTTACTCTGGTACAAATTCGATTTTTAGAAAGCCATGATACAACTAAATAAAATATATCAACGCAGAAAATAAATGAACGGAAAACATGTTTCTTTTTTATAGAAAACAATATCTATTCTTATCAGCAGCTATCGGTGCAATATCGTGGACGAGAGGCCCAGCCGACCACCAGCACGTGGGGTCAATGGCCTCACATGACAACACAAGGCACGAGGAACCGCACGGAACGTTAGGGGTCAATACCGAGAGAACTTTTAGATACTTAAGGAGTGATCTATGAATATTTTAGAGTGTGTTTTAAATGGCCACTCTTTTAGGATGCACTCTAGGTTAATAGAATAGCGTATGAAATAACTAACGGCATTTTAAAAGCAAGGGAATGTGTTTCTAACAATAGTATCATGTAAGTAAACCGCTGCAGTTTACGCGTGCCTTCATTCCAGAAAATATTCACATCAGGGACGAGTTCTGAGTAGAAGGCATCCTCCAGCGGCCACGCATTCGAGCAGCTGAGACGCCTCGCAAAGGGCTCCCCGACACCACGCCAATGCATAACGACGTCCTCTGGAAACGAATAACGGAAGCAACAGTGCGTGTCGTAGGGGGGGCGGGGTCTGGGAGGGGACGGGGCGGGGAGGGGGGAGGAGGACCTACCCCTATGATGGTAAATCAATATGCGATGCTCGTTAGAAGTCTGTGCTTCTAAATAGTGAATAAATGCGCCCGGGCTCGGTATCCTCCTGAAACGCATCTGGGGAAAATGATGCAAGTTAATCAGGGAAAGGTTAGGTCCAGAAGAGTGGAAAAGCATATTTACAAGAGACACGCAACCCGCCCCTATCAGTCATAAAATTTAGCCAACAGTTAGATAACTTGTAAATGCACATAATGGTACGCACACAAGTAATCTCAGCGATAAAAAGAGGTAAAAAAAGCTGATAAGATAGCGATAGATATTTCCAGTAATAACCCTCGTCACAGCTATACAATCCTGCAACGGAGACTGGGACATGACCCGTCAACCTGCCACCGGGTCACATTTGTAACAAGGTCGTGTCTGTCATGCACTTCATCATAGCCATATTCTTTGGCCCGAGAGGCGCCCAGAAGTAGCACAGACCAGCGAGGAGTGTCGTAAGCT
>NC_091551.1:26056493-26063993 GCF_042767895.1 Penaeus vannamei | reverse complement strand
ATGCCAGGAGCCATTAAAAGAGGTAATCAACACCAAATAACCGTAATTAGCGCTGAATAATTATTTCTCATGGAATTACGTTCGTGCAGGTGTTTGACAGCAGGAGGGGACTGTGGGGGGGGGGCGTCCTCATCATAAAAAAGAACATAATGGTCATGCCTTAATTATAGAAGCAAAGCAACAATAATAAAACGTGAGATATTGATAGTTATAAAAAATGCTAATAATAATAACAGTAATAATAATGATAATAATAGAAATAATAATGATATGTTAATGTAATGATAATGATAACAATAATAATGATAATGGTAATAGTAATAATGATAACAATAATGGAAATAATGAAAATAATAACAACAATAATAATGATAATGATGATAATAATAACAGTAATGATAATAATAATAGTAATGATATTAATGATAATGATAATATGAATAATGATAATAATAATTGTCATGATGATAATAATAATTGTCATAATGATAACAATGACAACAATATTAACAATAAATAATGATTTCAAATAACAAAAAAACAACTAAAATCGCGAAAAAAAGGACCATAGTATTAGATACATTAAGAGTAATGATTATTACGTTCATCAATAACGAATTTATAAAACTACAACTACAGTTGCAATAATTCTAACAATGATAGTATCAAATACAATAATAACTAAATAATAAAGATAGTAATGAACGCTAGAAACCACTTGGTGGGCGTGAACTTCCACCATGAGCTTAAAACTTCCTGTCTTGCAATGCAAAGAGCGTAGTTTTAAAATACATAAGTCCACCACAAAATCCTAGTATAAAGCAAATCCATTTTCTATGAGGATAAACATTGTCATCTATTTTGCAATGTGATGACTCACAATATCACTAATGATGGTGAAGACGAGTTGATAATGCATATTATATAAATTAGAGAAACATGGAACAGATTACCAGGGAGATTCTACGAAGGGTTTCAAGCTCAACTCTTCTTCGTCAGGAAGTTAGACCTCAAAATTAAATAAATTGGTCCCTTTCCCATGGGCAACCCATATATATATATATATATATATATATATATATATATATATATATATATATATATATATATATATATATGTGTGTGTGTGTGTGTGTGTGTGTGTGTGTGTGTGTGTGTGTGTGTGTGTGTGTGTGTGTGTGTGTGTGTGTGTCCATGCGTGCTTGCATACGTGTGTGTGTGTGTGTGTGTAAGTAGAAATCAAATAATAATATTAACAGCAGTAACGATAATGATAGCAATATAATAACAATAATGATATCAATAATGATATCAATAATGACAATTATAGAAATAAAGATAGTAGTAAAAATAACAATGATGATAATAATGATGATAACAATAATGCTAATGATAATAGTGATAATAACAAGAATATTGATTATAACAATAATGAAAATGATGATAATAATGATAATGCTAATAATAAGTGTTAATGATAATGAAATGATAATAATGATAAAACGATGATAATGATAATAACATTATTACTAAAATTATTATCATAATGAGGGTGATGATGAAAATAATAATGATAATAACAATTATCATTATCATTATCATTACTATCATCACAATTATGATTATTAATATTACGATATTTATAATTATTAATATTATTATTATCCTTATTATCATTACTATTATTATTAGAATCATCATTATTATTATTGTTATTATTATCATTATTACTATCATTATTATTATCATTTTATCAACATCATTATCATCATTATTATATTCATCAATGTTATCATAATTATCAATATTATTATTATTATTATTATTATTATTATTATTATTATTATTATTATTATTATTATTATTATTATTATTATTATTATTATTATTATCATTATTATGAAAATGATAACAATAATGATAATAAGAATAATGCTTATTAGTATTATTATTCCAATGATAATAATCATTATCATCATCATCATTTTCATTATTATTATTATTATTAATATTATCATATCATTATTATTATTATTATTGTTATCATTATGATTACTACAACTACTTTAATTATTATTATTAGTGTTATCATCATTATCACTATTACAAGCATTATCATTATCATTATCATTTCATCAATATCTTCATTATCATTAACATTATTATTATCATTATCATGATCAATATTACTATTGTTACCATTATTCTCACTATCATTATCATTCTCATTATTATTATTATCATTATCATTATCATCATTATTGTCATCATGATTATTATCATTATATTCATTATTATTATCATTATCATTATCATTGTTATTATTATCATGATTATTATTGTTATTATCATTATTGTTATTATCATTATTACGATTACTATCATTATTGTCAATATCATGATTATCATTATCATTATTTTCATTTTCATCATTATTATCATTATTATTATTATTATTGTTATTATTATTACTATTATTATCATTATCATTATTATTATCATTATTATTACTATTATTATCATCATCATCGTTATTATCATTATCATTATTATTATCATTATCATTATTATGATAATTATTATTTTTTGTTATCATTATTATTTTTTTGTGTTATCATTATCATTATCTTTATCATTATCATCATTATTATTATTATTATCATGATTACTATCATTATCATAATGGTAATGATAGCTATTATCCTTTTAATTAATATTATTGTTATCATTATCATAATTACTATCATTATCATCATTATCATTATTATTATTATCCTCATCATCATTACCATTGCAAATGTCATTTCCGTGCCATTATTATTTTTTTCACAATATTGCACTATCAAAATTGTTATTATTGTTACTTTTATTATCAATATTGTCATTATTATCATTATTACTATCATCATTCTTATTGTTACTATCACTGCCGTTATTATCATAACTATAATCAATATTATTATCATTTGTATTATTAACATTGTTATCATTATCATTCAAATCAATATTCATATCACTATCATCATCATTACTATAATTATCATTATCATTACTATTACTGTTATTATTATTGTTGTCATTGTTAGTGTTATCATTATTATTATTTTTGCTACTATTATCATTATCATTACTATTGTTATCATAATTATTATCATTATCATTATTTCTATTATCATTACTATTATCATTTTTGTATTATTATTATTATTATCATTATTGCTATCATTATCATTATCATTATTGCTATCATTATTATTATCATTATTGCTATCATTATTATTATAATTATTGCTATCATTATTATCATTATCATTATTATCATCATCATTGTTATTATCATTATCATCATTATCTTTATTACTATCATTTTTTCATTATTATTATTAGCATTGGTATTATCATTTTTGTCAATATAATCATTATCCTTAGCATTACTATTATTCCTACTACTATTTTATCATTGATATCAGGATAATTAATATCATCATTACCATTATTAGTATTATCTTCATCGTTATTGTTAATATTATCTTCATCATTATTATTATCATTATTACCAAGATTACTATTATTATCATTATCATTACTATTATCTTTATAAAAACTGCTATCATTATTAGCACCATTATCCTTATCATTTCACTTATGATAATAATAATGTGTGCGTGAGTGTGTGCGTGGTGTCTTGAAGTGCGTGTGTTTGTATATAAACACGTTTCTGTCTCCACATATGCGCGAGTGCGCAGCCGTGTGTGTGTGTCAGATTAGAACAAAAACAGCGTACTCCTCGTTCGTGTAAATTCTCGCCATTGCTGCATAAGCTGTAAAAATAAAAATAAAAACACGAAAGAAAAAATCGCGAGGGAATATTTCAGGCAGATCCAGAAACCAATTACGGCGATGCCAGACGAGATAGAATCTCGCGCTCGGCCGTCGAACAACGTATATTTTTGCTAGGTTATCAAGCCGCAGATCCGGCATCAGTCACTTTCACTAGTACCCGCGCTCCGTCCTCACTGGCTGTGCTCGAGTGATGGTTAGCCAATGGTATTCAAGCTCTATCTGATTTCTTGATTCCTATTGGTTGGCGCTGTACGTTCAGACCCGAGACGCTCAGTAAAAAAGATGAGCGCCTACTTGCAACCAAATATGCACTTGTTTTTACTTTCCCTGTAGATAATGCATGCAATACACGAGGTAAAGTCGCCCCACTGACAAAACTACAGGTTACTTGATTAAACTTATCATCTCGGTATAAATGTCGAAGGGAAAGGGTAACCAGAGGCACGGAGCTTCACCTGAACTTTGCGCGAATGAGAAAAGGCAAAAAATGTGGTCGCTGGCTGCCACATTTTCCAAAGTAAATGCTTGTTTTTAGTCTATGATCTTGATACCGGTGTTTGTTTTGGCGTCGATGTTAAGGCCAAAGAATGGCTATCTCGCTTGCATATCACCAACACTATCAATTGATCCCGTAAGTGCTATCAAGAACGAGTGACTTGTTACCAAGAATGAATGAGTTTTTAAGTGGAGAGGAATCCGGGATATTAGTGGAGCTTTGTACTGGAGTAGTGGTTGTAGTTGTAACATTTACAACGATAGTACGCAAAAGTAAAGGGATTAGTAATAGCATCAGCGGTAGTAGTAGTAGTATCATTGTTACTGTCATTAACATAACTGTCATTATCATTATTATTTCTTCATTATCATCATTATTATCATAATTTTTATGATTATCATTAATGTTATTATTATCAATATCATCATTGTTACTATTATTATCATTGTTATTATCATTATCATCATTATCGTGATAATTATTATCATAATTATCACTGTAATCATTATTGTAATTTTCCTTATAACTGCTAATATCATTATCATTGTTCTTGCTGGTGCTTTGTTATCATCATTATAAGTATTCTTAGTATCATTATTGTCATAATTGCTTTCATTATGCTTATCTTTACTATCATTGTTGTTGTTGCTGTTTTTATAAGTATGATCATTATCAGTTATAATCATTTTTATAATTATCATTATCATTGTTATTAATATTATCAGTAATAGCAGAGATAATGCATAATGAGATAGCTGCATTGTTGCTGTTGTCATTATTTCATTATTAACACCAAATTTAGTATTAGTTTTTCTTCTTACTATTATTATTTTCTTATTGTTATCATTATTATTATTATTATCATTATTATTATCATCATTATTATTATCTTTATTATCATTAATAATATTGTTATTGTTATTGTTATTGTTATTGTTATTGTTGTTGTTGTTGTTGTTGTTATTATTATTATTATTATTATTATTATTATTATTATTATTATTATTATTATTATTATTATTATTATTATTATTATTATTATTATTATTATTATCATTATTATTATTATTATTATTATTATTATTATTATTATTATTATCATTAATATTATTATTATTATTATCATCATCATCATTATCATTGTCATTATTATAATCATTATTATTATTACTAATATCTTATTATAATTTATGATTACCATTACTACTGTCACTATCATTATTGTTTTTATTATAATTATTATTGTTATCAATATCATCATTATCATTATTAATGTCATTATCATCATCATTAGTTTTTATAATTATTATCATAATTTTTAACATTATTATTATCATCATTATCCTTATCATCATCATCATTATCCTTATTATTATTATTATTACTAGTACTATTATTCATCATTATTACTAATATTATTAGAGAGAGAGAGAGAGAGAGAGAGAGAGAGAGAGAGAGAGAGAGAGAGAGAGAGAGAGAGAGAGAGAGAGAGAGAGAGAGAGAGAGAGAGAGAAAGAGAGAGAGAGAGAGAGTTGAGAGAGAGAGAGTTGAGAGAGAGAGTTGAGAGAGAGAGTTGAGAAAGTAGAGAGAGAGAGAGAGAGAGAGAGAGAGAGAGAGAGAGAGAGAGAGAGAGAGAGAGAGAGAGAGAGAGAGAGAGAGAGAGAGAGAGAGAGTTGAGAGAGTTGAGAGAGTTGAGAAAGTAGAGAGAGAGAGAGAGAGAGAGAGAGAGAGAGAGAGAGAGAGAGAGAGAGAGAGAGAGAGAGAGAGAGAGAGAGAGAGAGAGAGAGAGAGAGTTGAGAAAGTAGAGAGAGCGAGAGAGGAGGGGAGACGAGCAGCGTTCGACCACGTCACTGCCCACACGCACCGCCCTCTGCCTCCACGAAGGTGAGCGGAAGCAAGGCGCAGAAAGGATAAACCAGAATCACTTTTTAGCCGAAAAACAACAATTCCTTAAAGAGACAACTACCGAGCGTTCCCCTAAAGAATTCAAACCACGAAACACCTCGATGATGTCCATTTGGGAAGCACTGGGGACGAAAGCAAACCGACGAACCCCTTACCCCTTTCTACTTCAAGGCAAAGAAGTATGTCCTCACTGGCATATAATAGGAAATCGCAGTTGAACTCGATATCCAAAGAAAATATCATGGTGACATTTTTTTTAGTAAATGTAGGATATTAATTTCCTTTTCAACATTATCGTGAAGAGCACGAGGTGGCCCACGCACCTTGAAATTACAGCTGCGTTCTATAAGACATGTGTCTGTTTACTGAACCCTGAAGTATGCTTAAAGGAATATGAATTTGAGATTAAATGTGAAAAAAGAAAGCTGTCTCTACGACCCTACCGCATACATTTCGAACAGTCCCCGCACAAGACATACATTCTATCACTTTAGTCGTCTGCACTCGCGTCGTAGAAGCAGTTCGAGTAGGCGGTTGCGTAAAGGACAAAATCTTACATGAGACGCGGAGATGAAGGGACCGAGGTAAGGGGGATTCAGACAGGCAAGCGTGTTGACAGAAAGACTAGTAATTAAATAATTGACAGGCGGACAGACAGGCCCAAACACACACACGTGTGCGCGCGCGCGAGCACAGACACGCACACACACACACACACACCAAGCAGACAAAGGGATTGATATCTATAGGTGGATGTACAAAGAGAGTGATGGATAGAGACGGGGAGAGTGACAAACAAATGGACACAAACAGACGTCAGAGCCAAATGCAGGGACGGAGAAAGACACACCAAATGAAGAGTAGCTGCAAGGGACGAAACAAAGGAGACACAAACAAACAATGATACAGGGACAGAGAGAACCAGGCACAGGAACAGGAAGGCCTTACCTGCGACAGATGAAGCTTTGTTATACGTCTGGGCATACAGCTCCATGTTTGGTTTGCCCCTCCAACACGCGAAGAAAGGGTCTAACTGTGCATATCACCTGACATTATGGTTGTGCGATTCACCGACCTCTCCCCCGTTTCCTTCACGTTAAAAGATTCTTTTGGACTTTGCTTCAGCCGTAACTGTACTGGCTAAAATATCGAGCGTGGAGGGGAAATTTTGTTTGTTTTCTAATTTCACTTGATGTTATCTTAGATTTTCGGGACACATTAGAAAAACTCCCTTTAAGCACCCGTAGAATATCGTT
>NC_091551.1:26048993-26051493 GCF_042767895.1 Penaeus vannamei | reverse complement strand
AGAGAAAGAGAGAGAGAGAGAGAGAGAAGAGAAATAGAGTGAGAGAGAAGAGAAATAGAGTGAGAGAGAGAGAAAGTAGGGAAAGAGAGAGAGACAAGAGAAATAGAGTGAGAGAGAGAGAAGAAAAATAGAGTGAGAGAGAGAGAAAGTAGTGAAAGAGAGAGAAGAGAAATAGTGAGAGAGAGAAGAGAAATAGAGTGAGAGAGAAAGAGAGAGAGATAGAGAAAGTAGGGAAAGAGAGAGAGAGAGAGAGAGAGAGAGAGAGAGAGAGAGAGAGAGAGAGAGAGAAAGAGAGAGAGAGAGAGATAGAGAGAGAGAAAGAAAGAAAGAAAGAAAGAAAGAAAGAAAGAAAGAAAGAAAGAAAAGAAAGAAAGAAGAGAGAGAAAGAAGGAAGGAAAGAAAGAAAGAAATGAGAGAGAAAGAAAGAAAGAAAGGAGAGAGAGAGAGTGACAAACAAAACTTGGACAAACTGGAGCGGACGTCCAGGTGCTGGGCCAGATGATGCTCCTCTGTAAATCTGAGCAATTGTTGGTGATTCCGTGGCTGGCGGAGGGACGGCTCGGGGGGCAAGGTTTGGGAGAAATGTCGTGCTTATTTTCTATCTTGGCTCCGCTGAACCGTGTTCATGTTTGTAGAAAGGTGTGGGTGAGAATGAATGTATTCTGAAGAAGTTATATTAGAAACCGGTCAAGTACATTGTATTATGAAGATATCCATTGTCATTCATATCTTTCTACACTTGGCTCAGTTTTTTCAAGCGTTCGAGAATTAGGGGTTGAACAATGCCTGTGGGGAACATAACTGGCTCCTTCAACTTCTGATTGTTACTGAAAATCAGTTCATAAATGAGTAGTTGCAAACCTTTGATATGAAGGATTTGCAGGAGTTACTCTGCATCCAACAATCCTATTAGCACTAATGGAAAAGATGATATTCTTACCTAACCTGATGCAAGTCGCCCTGACAAGCGAACAGGAAACCTTTAGAAATCTCAGATGCGTGAATAGCAAAGGTTTACCTGAAAATAAAAGCACTTTCCATATCCTGATTTTTCAAGTGAAAATACTCCTTGCTAGAGTCCAACATTTATAAAGACGGATAAGCATAACTGAGAGAGAATCGGTGACGCTGGATAAAACTCTACGTAACTGGTGCTATCCAGTAATCGAGAAATCTCGCTGCCTTTTACAAGCGCTGACAGATCCCCCTTTCAAGTAAATGTTGCGAAGGTTGCTGTTTGCCTCTTGCAGGGAACGTCACTGAAGTCAGACCGCTGGCGAGCCCCGGGGCTCCATATATTACTTCAACTAAGACAAATTCCTATGCGATGATGCACAAATGCATATCATGCAAGTAAATAAAAAGGTACATGTATATTGATACATGCTATGATGGTAGCGATACTTGTATATTCCCGGTCTTTTCCGCTAATAGTTTTTGTTTTATTGCTTTCGGTAATCCCGGTGTTTGCATTCATTTCTTTGTTATTAGTATTGCTATTAAACAGTTTTCGTTTATTTACTCAATTACTGAAAAGGACTCCGCAGCCATCAGTTGCTGAAATTATTTGCCTACGTCATTAATTGCACCTGGTAAAAATCATTACGCTGTTTTTGTTGTTAGCTTTTTTCTGCTGAGCACAACGTCAGCTGTTTCGGTCATGTCTGTCGTGTTCTAGATGTTACCTGCCCTTGCCCCTGCTGTTGCCAGATACATCATTTGCTGTTGGTGTTGACGTCAAATGCATCCGTCGCTGTTAGCTGTTTTTGGCACTGCTGTCAGATAACTGCTGCTGTTGCTGTCTCTTGCGCTGTTTTAGCAGATTTTGCTCGAGTACTTTATCTGTTTCTGTTGATGGCTCTTTTTTACTTTACTGTGACACGTCCATTGAGACAAAAAAATTACATCTCAAAGGGATGAGGTAACAGGTAATCTTCACCCCTATCTTAATAAGTCCCTATGTGGGCTCACAACTCACATACAAAAGTTAGGTATAATAACATTTAAAAATATATATAATACTTAAGTTACAACAATACAAGTATTCAGAGTCAATCCTCTACCAAGGACTACCGTAGGATTACCAATGACTTGCTACGTCAACATCACCCAGAGTCCTAAACCGATGCTCGGTGACTAAAATCCCATCAGCTCTACTTGCAACAGTTCGCGTGACGTAAGCCAAGCCAGGAAAACCCAGCCATTTCCAGTCTGCACGATCGAGAATGGCGGACCGCATGCCCCGAGCGCCGAGGGAGGGAGGCAGAGCGAGCAAAATAGTGAGGAGTCCGAGAGAAGGAGGAGGAGGAAGGGGAGAAAGGGAGGAGGCGAGGAGGGAGGAGGCCGAGGTGCGGGAGGCGAAGGAGGAGGAGGAAAACAAGATGGGGGGCACACGAAGGGGAGGTGGGGTAGGGGCAGATGAAGGGGGGAGGGGTGGGGGCAGATGGGGAGGAGGATAAAGCAGGAGACAGGTACCGCAAATGGTCGGACCGGCCAGGTA
>NC_091551.1:26041493-26043993 GCF_042767895.1 Penaeus vannamei | reverse complement strand
ATGGAAGATATTGTGAGAGTATTCACCTTTCACTGGAATACGCTTAGATATTGATGTGTTTCAAGGCCCTGAGGATGTAGGAGTACAACTACATTTCCTGCTGTGCTATTTTCCGATATAAAAACACAGGGAATGATCAAGACCTGCGCTGCCCTTCGCCTGCAGCCCTCGAAGCCCCTCAGCTGGAGACGAGCGCAGCGCGGTCTGCGCACGGGTATGGGAGGACACTCGCCAGTGACATCCCAGGGACCCGCCATTGTGTGAGGAACGAGGAGGGAAGGACGCAGTCGGTAAGAAGGACCAGAGGGGGATAATAGCCTCGGAAGACCTTGCCGTGTACCTTGGCTTATGAGAAAGCCTGTGGGAGGGGGAGGTTACGCTCACGTGAGGTGCATCCCCGCCGCCGGGGGAGCGCGTGGGAGTGGAGGGAGAGGGGTCCTCGCCCTCTCCGGATGGCCCTGACGAGTGGGCGGAGATATGCAGGTTTAAAGATTGGTTTTGTAGTCGTGTATCGTGCGTACTTAGTCATTTTGGTGGTAAAGCGAAGGTGCGGCCCAAAGGATCCTTTCGGGAGGCTGGCCACGAGTATCGCTGGCTCGAGATGCTCATTCCACACAACTGGTTCATTAAATCATACTTCCAATACCTGCTCATGGTGGTAATGTGACATAATGGGAGCCGTAAAGAAGTTTCCTCCTTGAGATCTTTTTCTCCGAACAGCATTCCCTCTGCTCGCACCGCACCCCCCTCTTTCCTCTCGCATCAGCGGCCTTTGAATCTCTCCTGGTCCTCCCTCTCGCATCCCCCGGCTTCCCCTGAAGCGCACCAACTACGCAGCTTTACGCAATCACCGCCTTGCATCAGGTGGAGGCGAGGGCGCGGCTGGGAGCGGGCGGGCGGGCGCGGGCGGCGAGGGAAGCGCTGTGTGCGAGGCGATCGGGCATTACGCCTTGTTGAGTCACCGTCTCTCGTGCCTTTTTTTTCCTGAAGGGGCGGCTTCGGGTATGGCTCCGGGCACGCCAGGCGGAGATTCGAACGTCGATGTGTGATTCAGGGAATTAAGGAAAAATTGGACAATGTTCAGGATCACTGCATCATGAATGTAGCCTTTTAATATAACATACACATATACATATATACTTTCATACATATACATGCATACATACATAGAGATGTATACATACATACATATGTGTGACTGCGTGTGTGACTGCGTGTGTGTGTAAGTGTGTGTGTGTGTGTGTGTGTGTGTGTGTGTGTGTGTGTGTGTGTGTGTGTGTGTGTGTGTGCGCGTGTTTGTGTGTGGCAAGGAGACCAGTCCAGGTACACCAACTGCTTAAAATGAAGATCTAAAAACAGTTTAAAAGAGTCCCGAGAGCGAAGGTGTTTTCGCCAGTTGAGGAATATGTGGACCAAGACTGAATGGCCGACATACAAGAGTGTGGAGTGTAAAACACGGAGAGGTATGTTTGGTACTCCCTCCTCCTTCCCCTGCAGGTGTGGGAACCTAATACCCTCTCCCCTGCCAAGGCATTCACCCCCTTAGGCTAGCCCGAAAGATGATGGTACCTGTTGGACATACGCGTAAATACCAAGGGATGATGCAATTCTGGCTGTCATCATCCTGACTTGTAGCCACATCCTCTCTTCCTGGTACCTGTCCCCCTTAGTTTTCGCAGTATCTTTCTCCCAAACCGATCTACGTACACCTGACATTTTATTTTTCTTTCTTTCCATTTTTTTTTCTTTCCGTGTGACTGGCAGCACGTCTCTCCTCGCCGGACCAAGTAAAGAAAAGGCTGTCTTATCGGGCTCACAATCAGTTAATCATTGGCAATATACTGTGGTTATCAGGTCCCCGTGGCTTCCGAGGTGTTTATATCGCAAATATTGTTCTTATCGACATTACTGGAACGAAAATACTGATATTGGACTGATGCTGGAATCACGAAATGCTTCGAAAATGCTGACTCATTTCCTATACGAAACCTTTGCGTTTAAAAATGTGATTTTTTTTTTTTTTTTTTTTTTGGGGGGGTCATTCATCTGCTGCCTCATCATGCAGTGCATCTCCGATTTATCTATTCCTCTAGAGTATTTGCCTCGACTATCTTGCCGCTCTCCCTCGAAGAACATTTCTGAAGCAAAGGAACAAGGAAACTGCGCCCAGGGGTGTCAACTGCATCCGTGACGAACTCGAGGAACCCCGCGGTCTTCCGTCGCGCCCGCTGGAGCCCCGACACCAGCTCCTCCGCCATCGCCGAATCCCAAACCGCTGGCCATTTCCTCACGCCTTCGACCACTAACACAGAACGCCGGAATCATTAGCCGCCGCCGACGCGACCAGTCCCACCGTCTCCGACCACAAACCACTTGCGATCGGCAGGCAACTGTTAACGACATAGTAAGACATATCGAGCCTCTAACGGAGAAGAATGTAAGAAAGAAAAAAGAAGAAAAAAACAAGCACAGCTCCCTCCCGCGGCAGAGAAAACAACAA
>NC_091551.1:26001493-26006493 GCF_042767895.1 Penaeus vannamei | reverse complement strand
GGCAATGGAGCTTCACGCCCCCCCGCCCCCTCCTCTACACACACAGACGCCCACGCTTATGGGGACGCGGAAGTTCTCAAGATGCGCAGCCCTTCCACCATCCACTGTGGGATATCGATATTCAAATGAACTTTCACTGACCCTTGCCCTCCCCCCCCCTCTGGCCCCATCGCTTGCCATCCCCATCTGCCCCCATCCCTTGCCCTTCCCCCTCCCCCCCACCCCTTTGCCATCCTCCTCTGTCCCTTCCCCACCCACAATCACCCCCCATCCTCCACCTCCCCCCACCCTCCTCCCCCCCCCACCGACCCCCGACCCCCCTATCCCCCCTGGCCAGGCCTCTCGACCCATCCTTCCGCTCTCGGGAAAGTCTGCAAGAAAATGAGCAGCTCTCGAGAGGGAGTGGAGAGGGAGTGACTGAATTAATGAATCAGAAAGAGGGATGGTGAGTGGGTAAGAGGATTCAGTGACTGGTTGATTGGTTGAGGCAGTGAATGGGTAAGTAAGTATTGGGGAGGGGTGGGTAGAAGGCAGACAAGAAAGAGAAAGGGGAGGAGACGTAAAAGAAGACTATGGAAAGGGGTAACAGAGAGAGAGAGAGAGAGAGTAAAGCAGGCAGGCAGGCAAACACGCACCCGCACAGAGAGGGAGAGAGGGAGAGTTAGAGACAGGCAGACAGACAGTAAAACAGAAAGGCAGGCAAACACACTCACGCACACAGAAAGAGAGAGAGAGAGAGAGGCAGACAGACAGAGACAGACAGTAAAACAGTCAGGCAGGCAAACACACTCACGCACAGAGAGAGAGAGAGTATCCGACAGACAGACGGGAGGAGGTTAAGAGAGAAAGTGAATGAGTGTGTACGAGTGTGCATGTGCATGCAGATGATTCTTCTTGTATCCCATGACCATCTGTAACACTGCTACTTCAGTCCAAGTCAGGACAAGGCAGTAAGGCGATGGAATACCTGTTAAGGGATTTCACACTCACAGTTGCTGCTAAAAATATGGTAAAACACAAAAAGACAGTCAAGAAAAATAAAACAAAGATCAGAAAAAAATTATCAATAAGTGCGCAAAGAAATTCGAAAGAAATCTATAGAATTCTATAGAAATTCGAAAGAAATCTATAGAATTAAAACAAGCAATCACGTGTCGTTGCAAACTGTTTTCATTCGTGTAACTTTGACTAAAATTACCTTCTGCAGTAAAGGTTTAGTCGTAGCGGCAACTTTCCCTCCTTTCGTTTTCTCCTCGCTTCTCCTTGGGCATCATCATCAGCTGTTAGAACAACGACGCTGTTGATAAAGATGCGACGCTCTGCCAGGCAGCCGAAGGTGGAAGGAGGCAAACAATCACTCCGGCAGATTATTCGGCTCTCATAACTCGTTCTCGGGGCCGCAAATGCCACTCACACACCCCACCCACCCACCCCGCCCACCCCCCCGCCCCAGAATGAGTACAGGAAAGAGGGAAAATTCCAAGTCGAACAGAAGTGGTTTGTATGTGTTATCTGGAGCGAACGGGATCGGGTTGGAGCTGCGTCTGGAGGGACCGACTATCCCGGTCCCTCCAGGAACCCCAGCGTTGACTGAGGTCGGGTGTGTCTGTGTCTGTGTGTGTGTGTCTGTCTGTCTGTGTGTGTGTGTCTGTCTGTCTGTCTGTGTATGTGCGTGTGTGATAAACATATGGTAAAAATTAGGATAAATCTGAAGGTAAATGATGAGTAGACGAGAGGGTCGAACGAAAGGCGTAAAGCATTGGCCAGAGGGGTAATTAACTTGCATCATTATTTCACTAAACTAAATTATGGCGTTGGTCATTCTCGCCACCGTCGCTCTGGGCTTTTTCATTATCATTATCATCTTCACCTTTGTCATCATTACTATTATCATTATTTTTGTTGTTGTTATTACTATTATTATTATTATTATTATCCCCTTCATCACTATTATAACTACTGCTGTTGTTAACGATATTACTTTTGTTATTGTTATTATGTTTATTACTATCATTATCATTACTATTGTTATTATTATCCTCTTTATTATTGTTGTAATTATTATTATCATTATTATTATCATCAGTAATTATTTTATCATTATTATTATTATTATTATTATTATTATTATGATCGTTATCATTAGTATCATTATCATTATTATCATCATTATTGTTAGTTACCATTTTCATTATCATTATTATCATTATGATTATCATCATTATCATTATCATTATCATCATTATTATCATTATCATTACTTTCATTATTATCACTATTGCTATCATTACAATTTTCAGTATCATTATTATTATTGTTATTATTATCATTATCATCATTATCATTATTATTATCATTATTATTTTTGTTGTTGTTGTTATCGTCATCATCATCATTATTGTTATTATAATTATTTCTTCATCATTTTTATTATCATCATCCATAATCGTCATCATTATAATCATCCTTATCACTATTATTATTATCACTATCATTATGATTATCATTAGCATCATCATTATCATTATTATCATGATTATTTTCGTTGTTACTATCATTGTTATCATTATCATCACCGCTATTGATAATGATAATAGCAACAATGATAATAATAATAATATTATCATCATTATTATTATTATTATTATTATCATCATCATCATTATCATTATAACTGTTATTACTTTTACCATTATCATCACCATTATCATAATCATCATCATTATTTCTACTATAGTATTACTGTTATTTCTTTTGTTGTTGTATCATTAACATTATAGTTACTAGTAATACTAGCAGTAGTAATATAATATCCATTATTATTATTATCATCATTACTATTATATATTTTTTTCGTTGTTGTTATTATTATTACTATTATTATTATCATCATCATCCTTATTATCCTTATCCTTATTATCATTACTATTACTATTATCATCACCATTATTATTTTTCATCAATAGTATTGTCATTATGATTATTATTATCATCACTGTTATCATTATCATTATTATTAATATTACTGTCATTCATTATTATTATCATTATTATTATCATCATTATCGTCATTATCATTACCATTGTTGTCTTTATTATAACCATTACCATCATCATTATTATTACTTTTATAATCGGCAGCAGCAACATTATCATAATTACTATCACTATTATTGTCGTTATCATCATAATCATCATGACCATTATCATTAGCAGGAGCAGTATTAGCATTATCATTATCATTTTCATTATTTCGATGATTATTAATCTACACGTTTTTATCATGTTTTTTACAATCTATCATCACCGCCTATTCCATTATTGTTACTATTATTAGTAAATTAGTAAAAATATATTACCATCATTATCAATGTTATCATTATTGGTGTTAATTTCTAAATTATTACATTTGCTAGCATTATCATTACATCATTAACGTCATGATAATGATCATTATTGTCGTTATTATCATCATTGTCATAATTATCTACATGTCATTATTACTATCATCACCTTTTTTGTCATTATCATTATCATCACTACTACTCCATCGCAATTAGTATAGATTACGTCATTATTTCATCAGTGCTATTTATTTCCCTCACATTTTCTGTTCCCTTTTCTCCTTCTCTCTCCTCTTTGCCGTTTTCTGCCTCCTCTTCTCCCTCTCCTCCATCTTCAGACGTCATGAGTGTTACGTCAGACGCATGAGGAACACGAGCGGAGGGAAGGAGCCACATGCGTGCTATTGCTACAGACCCCGAGTCCCCGGCCTGCCAAGACTTGCAGGACAACTCGAGCAACATAATGATCAAAAACTTAATCGCTACAAAAACTGGCCAAGCATCGATAAGTGCCCCCCCGCAGCCGGGCCGGGCGGGTGGGGGCGTAGGCACGGCTCCTGGTATGGGTGTCAGCCGCAGCGCCCCGGGCACCTTGCGTCACCTCACTCTGCCTCTCATCTGAAGTTCTTGCAGGCACGGTGGGCCATCTTGACGGGGTTCAGCGGCGGCGGCGGCGGCTCCAGCCACTAGCAAGGGGCCACTCACTCACCACCACCGCCTTGGCTACTTTCACTTCTACATTCGTCTTGCAATATTGCAGAGGGTGACCAGTTGCTCCTGCAGCTGCATCAATTTTGGCGTGATTCTACATTTTTCCCCAAGAGGCGCGTCTGTCGGGAGAGCACTCGACCGGACTCGCATTTCCTCCTCTGCTCCGGTAGCTGGCGCGCGAAGAACGACTTCTTCGCACGACAGCATCCTCGTAATGAAGAACGACCCCCACCCCTTCCCAGCAGACTGAACTACCACCGAGGCAGCACGGAGCTTTTGAAAAGAAGACCACGCGGATTAAGTGAAAATCACGAAGGCTAAAAGATGAAAGAGAGAAAAAAAGCGACACTCAAAAACTGCGCATCGTTTGTTAAGTGTTGGAGATAAATGCATCAGCGTAGCATCCTTTCTCCTGGCCGCCATCTCCATCACGACCAGCCTCGTCTGCGACCGCATCCGAGCACGCTTCTCACCCCTCGTGCGCCCCTGCCCCTGCCCCCCGCCGCCCCCACCTCCTCCCCTTCCCCTTCCATTCTCTTTTCTCCTCCACCTTGCCTTCCTATTCTCCCTTGCAACTATCTTTTTCTTCCCTCTCTTCCTTCCCTGGCCGAGCGGCGCCCTCCTCCTCCCTTCCCCTCGCAGCCGCCTCCTCGACACTGCCTTGCCGCTTCCTTATAATCATCCTGATCCCCGGTTGCTTACCGTAACATCTCCATTTCTCTCTCTCTCTCTCTCTCGCTCTCTCTCTCCCTCTCTCGCTCTCTCTCTCTCTCTCTCTCCCTCTCTCGCTCTCTTGCTCTCTCTCTCTCTCGCTCTCTCTTCCTTCCTTCCTTTCCCTTCCTCTCTATCTATCTATCTATCTTCCCTCCTTTCCCTCTCTCTCTTCCTTCCTCTCTCTCTTTCTCTCTCTCCCTCTCTCTCTCCCCCTCTCTCTCCCCCTCTCTC
>NC_091551.1:25978993-25981493 GCF_042767895.1 Penaeus vannamei | reverse complement strand
ACAAACACACACAAATAGACAAACACACACAAATAGACAAACAAACAGAGGGGTAAACACAAAACACAAAATATACGCTAACCCACGATCTCATAAATGAGGGGGACACGTAACGAGCGCGAAGTCTTCCTGGCAGCGGCCGGCGATCGAGCCCAAGGTGTCAGGTTTCCAAGACCAGAATTATACGAGAGCAGGTAACATACACACTGAATGTCACTAGTCTTCGCTGCCTACAAAGATCGGAGGCCGCGGCCAGGAAAGAGCGGGCGGACGGTGTCTGTATATGTGTGTGTGTGTGTGTGTGTGTGTGTGTGTGTGTGTGTGTGTGTGTGTGTGTGTGTGTGTGTGTGTGTGTGTGTGTGTGTGTGTGTGTGTGTGTGTGTGTGTGTGTGTGTGCGCGCGCGCGTAGGGAAGGGATTTGAGTTCTCAAGGGAAAGGAAAGGTTCCTTCCCGGTTGGCCTTCCTGTCTCCTCCCCCTTTTCTTAGCTTTCCACTGTAGGACCAACTAAACGGGTGAAGGAGGGAGATACAGAAGAGGATAGAAGCGACTGTTATAAAAGAGGTTCTTATTATCATACTGATACTGCTGACACCATGATAATCATTATTATTGTTATTTCACTACCAATTTGCCAGGTCCTGATATTGACTTATCACTACGAGTCAACAATATTATCATGATTGTTATCGGCAAATGTATGCATTAACAATACCATGATGCTTCACAGTATCTATTCGGTATCGTTGCTAATATTACCATCAAAACTGGAAAGTTGTTTTCTAGTCGCTAAAGTTCTCTGCCAACATTTTTGCAACCGCACACGACGCCAGACGCTGGCGTAAATTGTGTTGCTCCCCGGGGCGTTATTGGGGGGGGGGGGGGGGGGGGGGCAAGGGGGCTGGCCCCATAAAGGGGTCTCGAAATGACCTAGGCAATGAAATCTTTATATGGAAAAGAGAGGCTAAATTAATTTAAAGAAAAAAAACACAATTGCATTATTTACTAAAATTATAAAATCATGTCACTTTTTGCTTGGAAATAATTGCTTACTGTACCCATGAACTATCGGTATTCGTTACAAAATTTGCCTTTATTAGTTACATGCCACACCGATAACCAACTGCATATCACTGCTCAAAGAACTGGTTAAACTGGTATACTTTGAACAAAGTAGCAGTTCACTATAAGCGTTCATTTTAAAAATTGGTAGATGAATTCAGCCTAACAATGGCATCAGTTAGAACGCATCCCGGCCTAATACTGAGAACCTGTAATATAAAAATAAAACCACGGGAAAAGTTCAGATAAAATTAATTGAACCAGCGAGGTTAAGCGCAGTGTATCTTCGCACAAAGTCTCCGAACCTGGTGGAGCTCAGCGTCCTCGCTCTTAGGATATAGGGTGGAGGTAGCTCTCCTGGACACGGCTCGCCCCGCCCAAGGAAGTGCGAAAAACCGCCCCTGAAACCCCGCGGCGATCCTAGCGCAACGCCCTTGTTATCCAGCTTGGGGTACTAATTGAACGCCATTAGTACCCCAAGCTGGATAACAATATGATATGATACCAATATAGTTGCTACAAGATATTTGCAATGGCAAATACTGGTAGCGAATATGGTAGCTACATCATTGTAATGACTGTCATTATTATTATTACCATTACATTTTTTACCATAACCATTAACTTTATCACTTATTACCACATGAGTTGTTATCTTTGTTAATGTGATTTTCATCATCATTACTATGGTCATAAATACCACAGAAGAACAAGGGTAAAAGAAGAAGGATATAAAGAGAAGATGAAAATAATCGAGAGATGAGGAAGAGGCAGAGGATAAAGAGGAGAAACCAAAGGAAGACAACGGTGAAGGAAAATCAGGTTTCGGGGAAGGAGGAAGAGCAAGAGGAGTATAGCTAGGTGAAAGACAAGGAGGAAAACAGAATAAAGGGAGGCGAAGAAGAGTAGAAGGATGATATAGAGAAAGAGAAGGAAGTCTGGATGGATGATAAGGAGGAACAGTGAAAAAGGAAAAAGAGGGAGGAAGAGGAGGAGAAGGAAGTAGAGGAGAACGAGGTTTGGAGGAGATAAGAAAAAGGAGGAGGAGGAGAAAACAGAAGGACGAGAAAGGGGGGAGAGTAGGAAGAGGAGGAGGGAGTAGAAGTGACCAAGAGCGGGGAGAGGAAGAGGAGGAAGAAGAAGCAGAGAAGTACGAGGTTGGGGGAGCGGAAGAGGAGTTACAGGAGAATTAGGGGGAGGAAGAAGAGGAGGACGAGGGTGAGGGAAGAGGAGGAAGAGGAGGAGGAGCGGGTGGTTGTGCAAGCAGCGTCGGCGGGTGAGGCAACTCCCCCGGCCAGTCATCAACCTTACTCAGCCGCCACTATCACTTTCTCAACCTGTGACTCCAGGAAGGCGCAGATACTACAGTGACTGCTGCCGCTGCCGCCGATGCAACTGGCAAAGGCGCTTCCATCTCAAAAACACGAACATCAAAGTCGT
>NC_091551.1:25971493-25973993 GCF_042767895.1 Penaeus vannamei | reverse complement strand
AGGGGCGGGGGAAGGGAGAGGAAATATAGAAAGTACGAGAGAGAGGGAGGGGAGGAAGCCGAGAGTTTAACTGCAAAATTATTTGTATGTGCATCCCAATAGCTTCTTTTTGTTTAACATTATTCCCATGTGGTCTGTCTCAACCACATGCGGCCACGTGGTCTCTCTAACGACCTCACTGCACCCTGCCTGTGTCCTGACGCCCCTGGTGCCATAGTGCCCTTAAGTACGCCACGGCTGGGGACACATACGCTCTGCCCTGAGAAACCGATCCAGAGCCTCTCCTCTCCTGTAGGATCCGAGCGAGGAACTGTCCCCGCGCGGCCGGGCGAGTGCTGACCGGGGACCTCAGTCAGACTTGTTAAAACGGCGACGACCTACCTTGCACCCACTGTCCTCAACAAAAACATCCGTAAAAGACTAGTTACTCTCCTCTATAAACAAAGAAGAAAAAAAGAAAAAAAACTAATGTGTCAGCTGGTCCTCTAATTTTCCCTCAAGATTTTCGTGAAAAAAGAAAGAAATTGTAATACAAACTGGGAGGTCACGGCGCTTTTAACTATTCCTTCTCGAATAAACTATGCTTTTTCATGGGTCTGCCTTCTTTCCAGTCAGTCATAATAAAGATGGCGGAAAATAAACATCAAAACCTATCCATTCCACGTATACAATATCACTTCCATTTGGCCGGTTGCAAAGAGAGAGGAAGCAGGCGAGGGCTCGGATAAGGCATACGCAGAAACACGAACACACACAAACACGCGCATTCACACACGCACACATACTTACAACAAACGCAAACACCCATTCTTACCCATGTACTCCCATGCGCGAAAATGCACACACACACACGGAGGGGAGAAGAAGGGAAGGGAATGGAAGAGAAAAAGAAAATAATATACCAAGGGAGGAAGGATGAATATGGAAATGAATGAATGTGAGAGGGAGAGGAAGAAGAAGAGTGTTGTCTTAACGAGTTGCCAAGATGGGATATAAGCCTACTTTGTAGACTTCTTGGGCGAGGGAAGGAAGGAAAGAAGGAGGGGTAGGCCGAAAGAAATGCGAAATGCAGGAAAACTTTCTCAGTGAGTCCTTTCGGCCAGCAAGGAGGTCGAGAAAGAGCGAGAAGTGAGCCGGTTCTTCCTCGGTTTGGAAATGTAATCAAAATTCTCGAAGACGGAGACAACTATCTTTTCGTAAGTACAGGGCTAACTGAACCTTTAGCATATGAAGACGTTAACAGATAACATAAATGACAGAAAACCATATACAAAATAAGAGGATCGCTCCTAAAGTGTGCTGATAAACAGTGATTATTTTAGCAAACGAGCCTGCTGTTTTTGCCCTCGCCGCTGTAAAGGCGACCTGAGAGTTAGTAAAGCAGGCACCGAGAGCTAAAACGACCGTGATAAGAAATTTGACAAATACGATATGATTTTATGCATTGCTTATAAACAACCGCGTTTTCGGTTTCCAGGGATTTGCATGTTTTTATTGTAAGGACGATATAAAGGTTACTAAACCACATACCGAGGCCAAAGAAATAAGAAAATGTTAGTGTTCCTCAAACGGTAATTATCAAACAGCTGTGTTCGGTCATCCGGGATGGGCGTGTGGAGCCCAGTGCACGTTGCAAGCTCAGGACGTCGTCGTTTCTTCTCCATAGCCTTCAGGAGCGCCCCTTAAGGCTACGGAGGTCTATCTGTTGTAACCTGAATAGTAAATAAATCGTTTCTTTTCCTCGGGAGTAATATCAGTAGCAATTATTCGGTTATTTCACTTTCATGTGTCACACTCCTGTAGTAACATGAGTCATTCAGATTTTATTGATTGCTCTATTGTACACGATCTAATATTTTCTTTTGTATGTTTTTTTTTTATTATTATTATCATTATCATCTTATCATTGTCATTATCATTTTATTATGGTTATCATCATTATTTCATTATTATCATCATTATCATTTTATCATTGTTATTATGATTTTATTATTATCATCATTTTGTTATTATTACCATTATCATTATGATCCCTACTATTATCATCGTTATTGTTATTAGTATTATTGTCATTACGATTCTTATGGTTATTGTTTTTTCTCATTATCATTATAATTCTTATATCATTATTGTTATAGTTAACATAATTACTATCATTATCATTGACATTATCATTATCGTTATTATCATTAGTGTAATCATTATCATCATTGCCGTTATTGTTATCATTATTATTGCTATCATCATCATTACTAGTACTACTACTGTTATTATTACTACTACTACTGCTATCATCATTATCATTATTATCATTATTACTGTTGTAATTATTATTACTATTATCATTATTATAATTTTCATTATTATTGTTGTCATAATTATTATTACTGTCATTGTCGTTTTTCTTATGAATATCAATATCATTATTGTTATCATCATCATTATTATCAGGCTGAGTTTGATTGTTTGTGTGAGTGTGTGTGTGTATGGGTGCGTGCGT
>NC_091551.1:25951493-25953993 GCF_042767895.1 Penaeus vannamei | reverse complement strand
TCAGCCAGAATGCCAAGCAAGCACAAGCTCAAGCAGGTAGATGCAGCAGAGGGGCGTGATGTGGACGATGGGCCCTGAGGGGGCGGGGAGGGGCACGTGAGCACGCATAATGGTTGCGGGATTATTTCACGGCTTAGTGGCATTCACACGTCACGCCCCGAGGCCCAGCCCAGCACGCAGTAGCGCCCGCCGGGAGGAGGCGCTGCTGGCCGGGCGGTGGGCGGGCGGGCGGCCTTTTCATGAATGGCTGCGAGGGAGGGCTCGAGGAACGGAGGGGGAGATGAGACGGAGTGAGGGAGGGAAGGGCGCTAGGAAGTGAAGGGGGAGGAGGGGGACACGAGGTACAGGCAAAAATAATGAGTTGCGGCATGGGGCTGTCCTAAGGCCTCCTGCGCAAGGCAGATGCACGCAAGCACACAGCAGGTACACTGGACCGGCTGTTGCCACAATCAAGTCATTATATTTACTCATTATATGATAGCTATCCCCTGCTCCCTCAATTATACCTTTATCATTTCACACTCTACGTAAATTCGGCTTTCCTGCTCCCTTCACCACACGCTAGTCACGCCAGTCATCGCACACACTAAGCGCCATACATATCAGTTGACGTATGCTCACTTCACTAGTTCCCTTCACAGCACACTTGACATCTCACGCTCTCCTCACTACACTAAAGTCCTCTCTTGCTCCCTTTGACACTGGCAACTCCCACTCACTATAGCCCTGTCAGCACAACCTCCGCTTGCAAAGTGCTTTCTATCATAAACGTTTCCATTATCATACATTACCTTGAACACGCCTTGCCCTTACAAGCATATTCCCCTCATTTTCCCCTCTTTCCATCACGGGATATAAACACATCCCCCAGCAAGTAAGACGTAAATAGGAATGGAACCGTAGCTATGGCTTCTCGAACTGTTTCTGAAATCGATTTTATTTACTGTTTTCTTTCTTTTTATTAATAAATTCAATTTTTAGACTGAATGCCAACGGGAAGTGACAAATCAAAAGAAACGAGATCACGTTTTCCCCTTCCTCTATGCCATGTTTAACTAAACTAACATTTAGCTGCAGGCGGACTGATGGCTTTTCCTTTTCATTATCTTTTTAATTAGTCGCTAGTGTGTCCCAGGTGTTTCTCTGTGTCCATTTTTACTTCTTGGCACAAATGAAATGTGCAAAAAGAGGCAAATCTGCATATCTTCATACACATTCGTCTCTATCCCTATTTCCTAGCTTCTGACCTTTCTCGCTAATTCGTTAGTTCATAACCGTCCTTTCCCTCAAACTCTCGGCCCTACATTTCCTACCCTACCCTCGAGTACCCATCTGCAAGATCAGCTGGTCCTGTGAATCAAAAGCCTGCTGTTAAACCCTATAAATGCCGGTTTGCGTTACGGGTGAAATAGTACGCATTTGTATACGCTCATATGTAGTTACGGAGATATAACCATCCGACACAGACACACACACACACACGCACGTACAGTGTTCGGGCTCTACAAGTGAAAGGAGCTTCCGTGACGTCTCCACATCATGACGTCATAGTCTGGAAGTCGAAATAATTCTTTCCTTCTTCCCTTTCCGAATGATTTATTTTTTTCTTCCCGTGTCCGCGTTTCATTTTTTCTTCTTTGTGCTGCTTTACCATCTTTTCTCTCAATACATATTCTTCAGTTTTTCTTCCTAACTGTTCGTGTCAACCGTGACGTAACGAGTGACGTCACTTTGAACTCCCACGTGATAAGCCCGACTTGGCGAGGCCGAGATAATAGGATGAAAGATGGCGCTGGCAGATCACGTGGCGGACAGGCTCTGTGTGTGTGTGTGTGTGTGTGTGTGTGTGTGTGTGTGTGTGTGTGTGTGTGTGTGTGTGTGTGTGTGTGTGTGTGTGTGTGTGTGTGTGTGTGTGTGTGTGGGTGTGTGGGTGGGTGGGTGCGTGGGTGCGTGCGTGCGTGCGTGCGTGTGATACATAAGTGTATATAGGTATGTATACACACACACACACACACACACACACACACACACACACATATATATATATATATATATATATATATATATATATATATATATATATATATATATATATATATATATATATATATATATATATATATATATATATATATATATATATATATATATATATATACATTTATGTGTGTATGAGTGCACTGGTGTGTGAGCCCGAGCGTGTGTTTGTGTAGTTAAAAACGTGTGCGTGGGTATTCAAGACCCAAGTCTGCTCGTCTAAGTATAAACGCAGTGGAATCGCGTTTCCATGTGTATGCTCGTCCCTACATATGCATGCACTGTGCAAATGCATGTGCGAGGGCGTGTGTGCCTCCAAAAGGAGCCTCCCCCTCGATGCCACCTTCGCCGCATACATCAAAAGCGCCTCCTACACCCCCCCCCCCCCGTCACATCGCCTCTCCTGACCTCGCTCCCTTCCGTTCCAGCACGCTCTCTCGGGCTCATCGAAGGATTTGCCCTG
>NC_091551.1:25941493-25943993 GCF_042767895.1 Penaeus vannamei | reverse complement strand
AGTCAGCATGAGCCTTGAGCTATGCGTCTTTATACAGACCAAATTGAATCAATCATTAGCGTCTGTATGTTGAATCTACTCGCGTAACATAAACAACAAAAAGAAACCCATGACTAGGTAATGGAGCGACGCAAAAAAAAGAAAGTTTGAATTTTTATTGGAAAGCTGCAGGGGAAATACGCGGCAAAGAGGTTGCCTAAATCAGAGTTACTAACTTGCCTCCGATCTCTGGTTGTTTTGCCCTCTCAAGTTAAGTAGACAGCATACTGACAGAAGAGCTTGTCAGAAAGAACTCCAACAAGTAACAATACATAATTACACTTCCCTGAAAGGCTTATGAAATGAGTTCCTCAGGTAACACGAATGTGTCGTTGCCATGGAACAGCTTTTGCCAGACATACTTTAGCTCATACCTGAGGCGCATACATATGCACCTTGACTGCACATTGACATTGACATTTAGCAAACGCATATGGTCAGCCGCCAACCATTGACAAATTCTGGAGATTCATCGCTTTATGAGAACAACACTGAAATGTCAGTCTTGTACCAAAAAAATGGACAAATTTTCATTATACTAAACAACCCCAAAGCTCATATGGAGTAAACCATTCAAACAACTGAGAATGCAACCTGTAATCACCTTATTGTCAACAGCCGAAATTAGACATTATTTTAAGTCGGGAAGTCCATTTCACGATTTAATTGCCGCCAATACACCAGTACTTTCTCCGGCACTGTAGGGAAGGGGCAGGGTCCTTAGGGTAAGCAAAGCCCCCAGGACTTTCAATGGATCAACAACGACGACTGCACCTCCCTCCTTCCGCGACATTTCGAGGTTATGCGAACGCCTTGGGTTTGACAAACGGAGCGTCACCGACCCCAATGCCGTACAGTTTTAAAGGCCAAGTTTAATGTCTGGTTTTACTACCCTGCCTAACGAGCTGGGATAGTTTCTAAATTTATTCACTTTTTATATGACGTTGGGTCTTATCTAAGATAACTCAAACCTTGAACCGTATTCATATTGACAAATGAAGAAGAGGTATGAATGAAAATGAATATTTTCGCAATACGAAGAGATGTATTCAACCGGTTTCGAATATATTTTCGTCAGATATATATGACGGATATATTCGAAAGCGGTTAAATACATTTCTCGTATTATCACGATATTTATATTCTCATTCATGCCTTCTCTACAACTTAGACCTTCCAAATTGCTGTCTTAACTCATGAAATATTAAATCTATAAATTATATTCTGAAAATAAAGTTTTAGAAACAGGAAAGGAAGAGAGAGTTGGACCTACGGACACAGGACTTGGCAGGAAGTTGAGGGACCGGGGAAAGTGGTACTAAAACACAGAAAAAAATGTGTGAAAAAGAAATCTGCACCGACCTGCCTCACTTATTTATCGTTGGCAAGATTCTAGAAGCACTTACTGCTGATTGGCTTATCTGACTGGCTTAAAATGCCAGAGAAAGAAAAGAAAAAAGACTGAATACGGAAAGTATCCGAACGACCACACGGCTTTGCAGGAAGTATTGCCCCATAGCCTCGTTGGGTAATTTTCTCAAAGGTTGTTGTTACCTTCCACGTGATCCGAAGTAGCACCAGAATCCTCTTGAACCCCAGGTGGTGCCAGCATGCCCCAAACAAGAGATTTCGTGGCCCCAACTTTCTAGCATTTTCCATGAGCGAAGGCATAAGAGCCACATGATTATACACTCCATGTTCCCCTTTGACAACTACGAAAGTCCAGAATCTTAAGCAACAGGAAGCGAGGCGATCGACGGGAAAGGTGCTTTTGTCCCCACCCCCATGGAATGGATAGATCGGTAGAGAGATAAACAAATAGATAGATAAATAGGCAGATAGATATGTAGACAAATAGATAGGTAGGGTAGGTAGGTAGGGAGATGTATAGATTGACAGAAGAGATGGATAGTGAGATATATAGACAAATAGACAGATAGGCAGAAGTAGGTAGGTATAGATATTTAGATTGACAAATAGGTGGATAGTTTAGAAAGATAGATAAATAGGTATACGCGGAATAATGAGGGTGGAGGGAGAAATAAGAGCAGGGAAGAGAGATGAAGAGAGTAGACGGTAAAAGAAATGGGGAACACGGAAAGAGAAAGTTACCAAGGGTAAAGGAAAGACAGTGGAAAAAAGAGAGAAGAGACAATGGAAGTGGAAGAGAGAAAGAGGGGGAAGTAGATAGAGTTAGAAAGAAAGACAAGAAAGGACAGAGAAAGAAACAAAGAGACCGACAGACAGACAGGGAGGCAGGCACGCAGACGTAGCAAGAAAGCGAGAGAGAAGCGGGCAGCGCAGCGCCTTGGGAGCCCCGAGGACTCCGCGACACACGGAATCCTTCACTCGGCGTAACTTTATTAAGTCTGAGCCGTATTTCCCTCTTGCAACACATCAGACGACCAAAAATTGCATAAAGGGAAGAGATAGTTTGCCATACTTGTTGGGGGGAGAATTC
>NC_091551.1:25939089-25940993 GCF_042767895.1 Penaeus vannamei | reverse complement strand
AAGATTTTCCCCCTCATTTTCCCTCTTTCCATCACGGGATATAAAACATCCCATGCAAGAAGACGTAAATAGGGAATGGAAACTTCCGTAGCTATGGCTTCTCGAACTGTTTCTGAAATTTATTCTATTTACTGTTTTCTTTTCTTTTTATTAATAAATTCAATTTTTGCAGACTGAATGTACAATGTGGAAGTGATAAAATTCAAAAGAAACGAGATCACGTTTTCCCTTCCTCATATGCCATGTTTAACTAAATCCAACATTTAGCTGCAGGCGGACTGATGGCTTTCTTCCTTTTCATTATCTTTTTAATTAGTCGCTAGTGTGTCCTAAAGTTTCTCTGTGTCCATTTTTACTTCTTAAAACAAATGAAATGTCAAAAGAGGTAAATCTGCATATCTTCATACACATTCGTCTCTATCCTCATTTCCTAAAGCTTGACCTTTCTCGCTAATTGGTTAGTTCATAATCATCCTTTCCCTCAAACTCTCGGCCTCTACATTTCCTACTCCTACTCCTCGAGTACCCATCTGCAAGATCAGCTGGTCCTGTGAATCAAAAGCCCGTTGTTAAACCCTATAAATGTCATTTGCGTTACGGGTGAAATAGTACGTATCATACGCTCATATGTAGTTACGGAGATAAGGCAACTATCCGACACAGACACACGGTCACACCGCACGTACAGTGTTCGCTCTACAAGTGAAAGGAGCTTCCGTGGACTTCCACATTTATGATTAAATACATTATAGTCTTGAAAGTTTGAAATAATTCTTTCCCTTCTTCCCCTTCCGAATGATTTATTTTTTCTTCCCGTGTCGCGTTTCATTTTTTCTTCTTGTGCTGCTTTACCATCTTTTTCCTCAAATACATATTCTTCAGTTTTTCTCTCCTAACTGTTCAGGTCAAATCAGACGTAACGAGTGACGTCACTTTGAACTCCCACGTGATAAGCCCATATTTCCATGAGTTTGAGATAATAGGATGAAAGATGGTTGGGCAGATCACGTGGGCGACAGGCTCTTTATTCTGTGTTGTGTTGTGTGTGTGTGTGTGTGTTGTGTGTGTGTGTGTGTGTGTGTGTGTGTGTGTGTGTGTGTGTGTGTGTGTGTGTGTGTGTGGGGTGTGTGGGTGGGTATGCAGGGTGCGTAAAGTGCTTGCAAAGTGTGATACATAAGTGTATATAGGTTATATACCCACACACACACACACACACATACACACACACACACATATATATATATTTTATATATATATATATATATATATATATATATATATATATATATATTATATATTATATATATATACATTTATGTGTGTAAGATAAATTGTGTGTGAGCCTGAGCGTGTGTTTTGTGGTTAAAAACTGTGTGTGTGGGGTATTCAAGACCCAAGTCTGCTCGTCTAAGTATAAAACGCAGTGGAATCGCGTTTCCATGTGTATGCTCGTCCCTACATATGCATGCACCGTGCAAATGCATGTGAAAAGAGGGGCGTGTGCTCTCCAAAAGGAGCCCCTCCCCTCGATGCCACCTTCTGCCGCAGACACATCAAAAGCGCCTCCTACACCTCTGCCTTTCGTCACATCGCCTCTCCCGGACCTCGCCTCCCTTCCGCTCCAGCATAGCTCTCTCGGGCCCATCGAAGGATTTGCCCTGACGTAAAATAATTTAACTGTAGAGGGCCGATGGCTACCAGTTCGGGAAACAAACTGAAGCGACAGAATGCTCGGACTTTTTAAAACATGATAGACATCAATCAAGTCTTTTCCCTTCCGCCGGCCGCTCCTGCCGACTTCTCTTCTTCTTTTTGTATTCTTTTCTTCCTCCCCTCCGTTCTTTCCTCTTGTTAGCAAGACATACTCCCGCAGCGCCTTTTCGAGATCGTTATCCCTGCGCGTC
>NC_091551.1:25926589-25931589 GCF_042767895.1 Penaeus vannamei | reverse complement strand
TCAAACAACTGAGAATGCAACCTGTAATCACCTTATTGTCAACAGCCGAAATTAGACATTATTTTAAGTCGGAAGTCCATTTCACGATTTAATTGCCGCCAATACACCAGTACTTTCTCCGGCACTGTAGGGAAGGGGCAGGGTCCTTAGGGTAAGCAAAGCCCCCAGGTTTCAATGGATCAACAACGACGACTGCACCTCCCTCCTTCCGCGACATTCGAGGTTATGCGAACGCCTGGTTTGACAAACGGAGCGTCACCGACCCCAATGCCGTACAGTTTTAAGGCCAAGTTTAATGTCTGGTTTACTACCTGCCTAACGGCTGGGATAGTTTCTAAATTTATTCACTTTTTATATGACGTTGGTCTTATCTAAGATAACTCAAACCTTGAACCGTATTCATATTGACAAATGAAGAAGAGGTATGAATGAAAATGAATATTTTCGCAATACAAGAGATGTATTCAACCGGTTTCGAATATATTTTCGTCAGATATATATGACGGATATATTCGAAAGCGGTTAAATACATTTCTCGTATTATCACGATATTTATTCTCATTCATGCCTTCTCTACAACTTAGACCTTCCAAATTGCTGTCTTAACTCATGAAATATTAAATCTATAAATTATATTCTGAAAATAAAGTTTTAGAAACAGGAAAGGAAGAGAGAGTTGGACCTACGGACACAGACTTGGCAGGAAGTTGAGGGACCGGGAAAGTGGTACTAAAACACAGAAAAAAATGTGTGAAAAAGAAATCTGCACCGACCTGCCTCACTTATTTATCGTTGGCAAGATTCTAGAAGCACTTACTGCTGATTGGCTTATCTGACTGGCTTAAAATGCCAGAGAAAGAAAAGAAAAAGACTGAATACGGAAAGTATCGAACGACCACACGGCTTTGCAGGAAGTACCCCATAGCCTCGTTGGGTAATTTTCTCAAAGGTTGTTGTTACCTCCACGTGATCCGAAGTAGCACCAGTCCTCTTGAACCCCAGGTGGTGCCAGCATGCCCCAAACAAGAGATTTCGTGCCCCAACTTTCTAGCATTTTCCATGAGCGAAGGCATAAGAGCCACATGATTATACACTCCATGTTCCCCTTGACAACTACGAAAGTCCAGAATCTTAAGCAACAGAAGCGAGGCGATCGACGGGAAGGTGCTTTTGTCCCCACCCCATGGAATGGATAGATCGGTAGAGAGATAAACAAATAGATAGATAAATAGGCAGATAGATATGTAGACAAATAGATAGGTAGGTAGGTAGGTAGGGAGATGTATAGATTGACAGAAGAGATGGATAGTGAGATATATAGACAAATAGACAGATAGGCAAGTAGGTAGGTAGATATTTAGATTGACAAATAGGTGGATAGTTAGAAAGATAGATAAATAGGTATACGCGGAATAATGAGGGTGGAGGGAGAAATAAGAGCAGGGAAGAGAGATGAAGGTAGACGGTAAAAGAAATGGGGAACACGGAAAGAGAAAGTTACCAAGGGTAAAGGAAAGACAGTGGAAAAAAGAGAGAAGAGACAATGGAAGTGGAAGAGAGAAAGAGGGGAAGTAGATAGAGTTAGAAAGAAAGACAAGAAAGGACAGAGAAAGAAACAAAGAGACCGACAGACAGACAGGGAGGCAGGCACGCAGACGTAGCAAGAAAGCGAGAGGAAGCGGGCAGCGCAGCGCCTTGGGAGCCCCGAGGACTCCGCGACACACGGAATCCTTCACTCGGCGTAACTTTATTAAGTCTGAGCCGTATTCCCTCTTGCAACACATCAGACGACCAAAAATTGCATAAAGGGAAGAGATAGTTTGCCATACTTGTTGGGGGGAGAATTCGCCAACATCGCTTATTTGCTCATATTTCTTTAGTCCTAGATTTCTAAATATGGCTTTGTTTATTTGTTGTTTATGGTATTTAGTTTTTTCACTTTTCTGGTGTGGGCTGTTTGACATCAGGTATTATTTTGTTTTGGCGACGTTTGGGTTGCTTCGAAGGCCTCTCTCGTGCGTGTCTGAAAGGTGTCCATGGGAGTTGTTTTTCTCAGGGTGCCACTGCATGGGCGGCCGCTGTCGGTCGCGGACCACCGCCATCTCTGCCACCCCGATGGCAAGTGGCGACCGCGATGACAGAAACTACGGGTGGAAGATTAGGATTTCCGGTGCGATTCATTCTACGGCGACAGATATTTTGCCGAAGGAATGCCAGATTAATTCGATCGGTGCGTTACGCGTGACACCGTGCTATGCAATCGCTTCCCTCGGAGTGTTTCCTGTACTCTAGATTTTGTGGCGAGGTTCCATAAAGTGATTTTTGCTGTGAATTCCAATGGGATACTTTTTTTGTAGGTTGATTTCCGAAAAAGACATCATTTTAAAATGTATCGGTATGAGTCTTCAAAATCTGGGTACCTGATTGACGTTTATTCCGTGAGATCGACACAGCCATCTCACTCAAATATCATCAAAACATACATTCTACACATGTATACATCCACGCCAGTCTATATCTGAGGAGGAATCAACGGAGCATCAGGGAAGCACAAAGATGAATTAATGTACAAAGTTCCCTTTCTAAGAAGGACTGCTCTCACTCCTTGATGTCGTTTCTCGCTCCCTGGCTCCATTTAATGCGATGGAAGCGGCGGAACCGGGAGGAGGAAGGTAAAGATAAAGGAGGAAGGACAGAGAACGGCAAAAATAAGAAATCCAGTGGACAAAAGAGAAGGAGATATAATACCACTTCGTATCTCAGACATGCCTTGATTAGAGTTCTGTCATACCACTATTACCCCCTCTGAACCAGAGGCCTCCAACCGCCTGCCGTCTCATTCGTCAACCCGGACATCCAGACGCACTGGAAACCAATAAAACTGGCGACGTATTGTCCGCGACACCCCGAGATCACTAATTAGATATCCGAACATGGATATACGTATGCATGATTTGTGGATATACCTGTTTGTTTATATGCACGTTCGTTAGAAAAGGCTTCGAGACTGAAAGAGGGACAAAGAGAGGAATAGAGAGAGACAGAAAGAAAGAGAGGAAGGGAGAAAGAGAGAGAGCACGAGAGAGAGTGTGTGTGTGTGTGTGCTTGAGTGTGGATAAGGGGCATACGGGACTGAATGAGTGATATTCAGAATCTGCCAATCTTTTCCCAATCCTTCATTATCGGCGTAAGACTGCCACACAAAAGACACTGAAAGAACATTCCTGCAGGAACAAACGGCTTTACTTCAAAATCATTAATTAGCTTTCTTGAAGCTATGGTGACCGGCTGAAAAAGGCAAAATTATAATTTGTCTATCTTTCAATGAGCCTTATTATCTTGCTTCGAACGGTATAGATGTTCCGAAACAATAGGGTTTAAGAGCGTGGATGTGGTACGCCCTGACGAAGCTATCTATAAACCACAGATGGAGCCTAAAATATCTGATGGCAATATCAGCTGATGTGGAATGTGCAAGATGCAGACGTTAATGTGTATCAAGTACACATGTACCACACGCTTATGGGAATTCCTCAAAGCAAAAGGTCTTTACTACACGGGTGGGTCAACCCCCTCCCCACCCCACACACACACGAAAAGTAGTATCAAAGCGTAATCCATTCTGACGTCCTATGTACATCGTTCGACCGAAAGCCATTAACTTTTTCAAAGATCGCGATGAACTACGAAACAAAATAAACCATAGTACACTTACTTAACGAGGCAAGGTTTATTAGCTGCACTCCACTGGCAACCGCGGACACTTTCAGCTTACCTGAAAGAAACAAGAAAAGAAAAGGTTATCTAAGGTTCACAGTTGATAAACGACTCTACCCTGGCCTTTTCTTAGCCAGGATAGATATAAGAAAAACACCTCATAAGCAGAAAAATCTTTTGACAAAATGATCCATTGCCCGAAGAGTCTGTACGGCAGAGAACAGTGACGCCAATAATATGACTGATTAGATAAGCAAAAATAAATAAATAAACATTTTGAGTAGGACAACGAGAGAAAATACTCGAGACACTAAGGTAAAGTAATTTATCGTACTAAATTGCAGAAAAAAGGAAAATCTCGGAGACAAAAATTCCAGGAATGAGACACATAAGAAAAAAATGTAAAACAAGCAATACGACAGATTTAGAACCAATCGATCCCTTTTTTCGAATATTTGTAGATAAATACCTAATAACCGAATGCCAGACTCAATCACAACTAAAACCTTGAATAGAGAGACACAAGGAACAAGGAGCAGTTACTGTGTCCCATTAAGTTTGTTTCTCCTTTTTATTAATAAGTTCTTTTGGGCGTTATACTCCAAGTCCGCAGCACAGTCGCTTACGAAACTGATATTATTCTATTTTATATCAATATCCTTAAAGGTCATCCATAGCGTGTGTAGACAACAACTTGAAGCAACCTCTTCGGAAGCATTACATTTACGCGGGTAACAGGGAAACATCATTATGCAAGGTTACTTCAGTACTGCACTTTCTCGGACGTGGGGAAACTTCATTGCCGATATAGCTGTATAACGAAGTTTCTTTAGATAGAATAAATTGCATTTGATATATCGAGGAAATACGGACATTGCGCTGCATCCTCCAGAGCTCTCGCATTGCACCAAGAAAGCCTGTTGCCTAATTTCTTCCTGGTTATCACTGCCTCATAGTATCTTGTATCCTGAGTCACACTTGAATTTTCGTGATCCGAGGTTTGGCTGGTCCAAGGAGTGTCAGCTTGGCCCCTTATGTAATTTATTTCTCTTGATGACCCACTGTGGCCAACCCCGTGCGTGGCAAGCGTCAACTGATCTACTACGTGCCCGTAACATTGTATTATATTACATTACAAATTTAGGACATGCTATGATCTTATCTTCTGAAAAAAATCATCACAAACCTGTTCAACCTGCAGCTTACCACATGTTGAAATAGTTTCAAAGGTTTGCATATGCCAGGCGTCTTGAAGGGCTCTATCACGAAATACTTGGAAATCA
>NC_091551.1:25889089-25891589 GCF_042767895.1 Penaeus vannamei | reverse complement strand
TAGCTTTATCTGTGTCTGTGCCTGGCAGTCTGCTATCGCTGCACTTCCTGATTCCATTCTTTCATTCTTTTTCTATTCTGATTCTTCTACCCCCTATTCACTTCACACTTTATTTTCATTGCTGGATTCTCCCTCTCACTGCAGATCCAACTGTCTACTTTACGAGCCAAAGCTTTCTTTAGTAACTCGACTTACACTAAACATCTTCTCAGGTGAAACGTATTCATGTTGACAAATGTAGAAAAGGTATTAGAGAAGGAATATATTCACAATACAAGAGGTATATATAATCGAAACCGGTCAAATACATCTCTTGTATTGTGAAGATATTCATTCTCATTCATAGCTTTTCCAAATCACAAGCTCACGCTCTTAGAAAGAAGGGAGACGTGAATCTAACAGGTGATTACAGACTGTGGTGGAGGGATATAGTGAAAAGTGGCTACCTCCCGCAGACTTTAAGACCAATGGCATTCTGACATTTTTTTTTTAATTCAGAATATGCTTTTTAAATACATTAGTAACCCATTTTGTAGAAAGGTCATTTTCAGCTGTCCTTTTTTCCCCATTTTTCTGATACATGTCTAATCTTTCTTTAAATATATATCTAATCCATTACATTCTGTAATATCCTTCCATATTTCTCTCTCATACATCTCTTCTCCTTTTATCCTTGACAATGGCACATTTAGATAAGACAGAGGAAGCAAGATCCACCGTCAGTCTTGGGCAGCGTCAGTCGTTGCTTAAGCCCATCACAACTCCCCAGGATCAGCGCCACTGACGAGCAGGTTTCGCAGCCGTAGGATGTGGCTAACAGCAGCGCCCACTTTGCAGTCTTGTCTCATTTCCTCACTCATTCCATTGTGTCTTCCCTCACAGTATTTGCCCTAATTTCCGCATCCTGTTGCTTTCTGCTCCCTTTTAAGAAATGATTTTGCATAGATAGACAGTTTAGCATAAACTTTAAAGATGACGTTTGTCTCTCCGCAGAATACCTGTACGACATCTGTAAAAAAAAAAAAAAAAAAAAAAAAAAAAAAAAGTTCAAAGCCCTCCCCCCACTCAAAAAAAGGCGATACACGAAAGAGAGGCAAACTGAAAACGATAATAAAGCCTCTTAGAAGGAAAAGATGAGAACAAGGTGAGGACGACGAGCAAGAATGACCCTTATTGACAAGGAGCAGCTTCGCCCTCGAACCGCTCGCCCTCAGCTGCCCGGGAGTCTGGGCTCGAACGCAACGCCAAATATCTTTATCATGTTTAAATATCATGTATAAATATCAAATATCTCTATCATGTCCTTCACGCACTCACCTCACAGCGTAAACATTTCATATCAGCGGACCAATGCCAATATCAGAGCGATCCACGCAGAATATAGACGAAATTTGGAAGCTGTATATATATATTCATTGGGAATGGCGTGCCGTACAGGACATAGATCAGGGTTGCCAACCTTTTGTGAGATATGATCTACTTCTACAGTTACCCTGATGCGATCTACCAGCCTAAGATTCAAACATATTCCATAAATGTAGCTATAACAGTGTAATATCATTATAGATATAAATATAACTTATTCCCAGAAAAAAGAGAAAATATAATAATCCAAGCCACCCCTGATATAGATGATGATGGTAATGATTATGATAATGATGATACTGATAGTAATGATGATAATGAGGTTGATATTATGACAAAGATACTGAATAAAAATAATAATGATATCTAAGATAATAATGACAATAGAAATATCAGTTGTAATAACAACAAAATGATAATGATAATGATAATAATGATAACAATAATAATAATGATAAGGATAGTAATAATGGCAATAACAATAAAAATGATAACAATGATAATAATAATACTCATAATAGTGATAGTAATAATGATGGTAATATAATAATGATAATAACAAAGATTATTATTACCATTATGATGATTATTACAATGATGATGATGGTAATAATAATGATAATAATAATAATAATAATAATGATAATAGTAATAACAATGATGATAATGCCAGCAACAATAATGCTAATAACAATTATAATAGCAATAATAGTATAGATAAAAATGATAATAATAACTTTGATGATGATGGTGACAGTAGTAATAACAATGACAATAATGATAGGAATAATAAAATAGTGATAATAATGACAATGATAATGATAATAATTATAATTATAATGATAATGATAATAACAATTATTATTATTATAATAACGATAATAACAATAACAATAGTGATGAAAATAACAATGATAAGAATGATAATTACGGTAATAACAATAAAAATAATGATAAAAATTGTGAAAATATCAATAAAAGCAATAATGGTGATAATGATAATGATGATAATAATACTGATCATAAGAATAATAATGATGATGATGATAGTAGGAATGATTATGATACCAATAATGATAATAGTAGTAACAATGATTATAATGATAATAATAATAGCAATAATTATGATAACAAT
>NC_091551.1:25869089-25874089 GCF_042767895.1 Penaeus vannamei | reverse complement strand
TTTTGTATGTACTTTTGCAAGGCAAGCATGAATGAGCAGCTTTCGGCGATTCGAGTCAGTCTTCCTATTGCTTCAAGTGATTTTCTTCCCGAAATGACGACGCTTAACTGCCCGGACTTTGCATTTATACGACGCACATAAACGTGCACATAATACTCCTAGTTGCAATGTCACATCAAAATAAACATAGAAGATATAAAGAGAAACATTCCCACATAATCAAATACATACTTTACGCACAAATAAGGTTTCACTTTGTGCTGCCATGTTCCCTCGCAGCTCCTCGTACACAGTCCCCCTTCACAATAAACCATGAACAGCAATTGCAACGTTGCAGCCAAACAAAATTAGAGTAATAAACAAGGTGCAATTATCAGTGTAATCAGAACATGCAAAAATATTATAGTTATATCTACAATTACCATTATTTTTCTAACAGCGATATTAGTACACTAATGATAGTGATAATGGTGGTGAAGGTGAATATCATTTTCATTTTCGTCTTGATGGTTAATGACAAGGATAATGATTACTATTTATACTATTGCTGTCATAACTGCTGTGCCATTATCATTGTCATCGTTATGATCATCATTATCGTTACTGTTATCATCATTGTAATTATTTTTATCATTATCATTATCATAATCATCATCATCATTATAATGATTTTTAGTTTTATCATTATTATCACTTTCATTATTACTGTCATCATTATCATCATTATCATTATTATATCTATCATTATCATTATAATCATTGTAATTATCATCATTTTCATGTTATTATCATTATTGTTATTAACATTATGATCATTTTCATTATTATCATTTTCATTATAATTATCATTAGTAGTAGTACTACTCATACCACTACTATCATTATTATTATCATTATCACTATCATTATTATCATTATTATTATCAGTATTATTATTATCACTGTTATCATCATCATCATTATTATAATTATTGTTATCCTCATTTTCATCATCATTGTTGTCCTTGCTTTTATCATTATTGTTATTAGCATTCACCATTATCATCATTAGCATCATAATTTAAATATCATAAAAACAATTATCACTGCTATCATTATCATTACCATCCCTATAAACTTATCAATCAAAATTCCTTTGTCGATCTACCCAGCATCCACCCGTCTACCCAGGAGGATCAGAGGCCAAAGTTTGATCAGCTGGTCTCTGGGCCATAGGGAGCCCACATGTAAAGCTTCGTCACACTTCGTTCCGTAATTTTAGTGATGATTAGTCGTAATAATGGAGCAGTAGTAGTAGTATTTGCAGTGATGGGGTTCTAGGATACTATGTCTCGGGGAAACTATGTAGCGGAAGTAATGTTGCCACATCGCGGCGCGACACAGCTTCCGTTTCTCGCAAGTTGATAAAATGTTGCGGGGACAACACGTCGAATTGCCGTTTATGTCAGTACATTGTGGTTCATTGTCGACAGACCAGATTAAAGGGGGTTTGAATTACAACAAAAATGATTTCATATAGAATGTATAACAACGATGGTATCAGACATATAAACCATATATCATACTTCTTTCTCTAAGTATTAGTAAAATATTTTTGTGATCCGAGTATAACTTTATTGGTCAGTGGGGATCACCATTACTTTGCCTATTTGCTCCAGATATTGCAAATCTACAAGGATATGTTAATAATTTTGCAATTTATTTCATTCGCTTAACGGTGTCTATAGTTAGTCCTGAATAATCCAAGCCGACTTCGACTGTGCCGCAGAATGCGTTTACAGCATGCGCGATGGGCTCTGCTTCTGAGGCAGCTCCTTCTTGGCTGCCAGTATCCCCTCCACTTCAGCCCATCCAGGCACAGAAGGATGTCTGTGGATGGGGTTTTGCCTCTCCATATTTTCCCCATTGACGGTGTGAAAACTGGCACCACAGGCTCTGTCTTCGCAACTCCGCATCACTCTGCCGTGATAGTCCCTCTCCTTCGTAAAGCGATGCTGGCCAAATTAGTTTCACAGTCGCCCGGCATGACGGTGCGACAGGCCTCGGGGACTGACTAAGAAGGTAGAGGAGGGTAATCGTCACAGTCCTTCGTACGATGAAACATCGAGCTCAGGGGAGGGTGGCAATGGAAGCTCCGTTGAGTTCTCCTTGCTCCATGATATTCCTTGATATAGCAAGATAATAAGGCATGGGACACACGACCGAAAGTCACACTGAAACATGTCAACTGTTCGCATTGTGGAAGTAAGAGCAGAAGTTTGAGCAATTAGTGCAGGTAATGTCAGCGGACGACCAGATTATATGAGGACACCTCGCGCAACAGCCTCCGCGACACCCCTGTCTTGCGAGTACGCGACTTTCCTTCCAGATCAGTGTCCGCACGACATAGAGACTGATGATGGTCATGGTGATGATGATGATGGTGATGATATGATGATGATGATGATAATGATTATTCTTGCAATATAAAACAAATCCTGGCCAATGACTACAAGCAAGCGGAACGCCGGGCCGAGCTGCCTCCGGCCCGGGGGGAGGGAGGGGGGGGGGGGTCGCCGCGCGGGAAAGGCGGCGCCAGCTCACCCTCGGGCCTTCAGAGCGTATCAATACATTTCATCTTCCTCGACCCATGCTGATGACCTGCACTTTGTCGAGCCGCCGAGTCTATTCCGAGCCGCGAATCGTTGATTTGTTAAGTCATTTGGAAGACATTTATGCGTCCTTATGCAACATACTTCGTAACGAAATGGATATCAAAGATGTAAAAGCTCGGCATCAGCAATACTTGCAATGCAGGCACTTGCAATAGTGGTTACTTACATTCTTGAACTGTTACCAATAATTCCAACATATATGAAAGCTAACAGTAACAAGTCATCGCAATTACATACTGAAGGGGTTTTACACAAATCAACACAAAAATTAAGTCTTCCACTCCTGGATTATGAATATCCAGGAGCAGATTCCTCTCTGCAGAAGGGCTGACGCTGAAGCAGGAGTAATGACACTATTCATGAACCATCGTCAGTGGGCCTTGTTGTTTCCTGTCCGCGTCAGTCACTCACGGCTTGTCCTCTAATTTTCTACTGTTGAGCGCTGCTTCTTATCATCTGGCCTATTCTTCCTGTTCTTCGTCTGCCCCCCCCCCTCCTCCACCCCATACCCCTGATTCAGTTCACATCTCTAATTAGTCTCTGATTTGCATGTTTGTACTTGCTTCCGCTCTTGTCTATATAACCATGTCCCCAGACTATAGTTTTCCTTGCATCAAGATATCATTTACTTCAGTGAATGGATCAATTAGCCATATATTTTATACCTTATGCTGTCCATTATTTTGCGTATTTTCGTTCCCTTCTTAAACAGAATAAGACGATGTCACAAATATTCACAAATATTCTCCCAGCTGTTTCTGGCACTAGCATTCTCAAGACCGGTGTACTCGTAGACGCTTCGCTGTAATTTTCAGTTAGTGACAGCTGTTCTGCGAGCACAGTGTGCGTCAAGTGTTCCGCGGAAGTTAGCCTTTCGGGACGGAAACCTCCAACCCTTGCCGTACCCATTCCATCATAAGCACCCACCCTTACCGTACCCATTCCATCGTAACCCCCAACCCTTATCGTTCACCTATATTTTCCTTCCCACCTGATTCCCCTCCGCCGGGCATTAGATCCTGTTCCCATCGTTTCTCTGAACTCTGTTCAGGCGCTTTTGTGAAATACGACACTGTTGCGACCACTGTTGCAGTTAGTTATTAAGCCCTCAGAGATGCGAGGTACAGACGGTGTATCATCGCATGCCCCTAAGAAATGTAGATTTATCCGCCCACATTTCGCTTCTTTCGACGGTGTCTAAATCTTTAGAATTCCCTTGTTTCTTGCAAAAGCGTGCTGCTTAGCCTACCCTGGTGACAGAAACCGTCCTGAAACCATCTCTTAAGGCTTATCAAGAACAAATACATGAAATACTGGTTAATGCTATATCAAGTACCTCTCTTATCTCTCTCTCTTTGGGTTAAAGGTGAATGTTGAAGCTGTTTTACTTCCTTCTTTAAAAGATCGTTCCATTTGTAACGGACGGAACTACATTAGTTCTTAGCCTCAGATCTGCTTCAGTGAATCGCTGTCACTGATTTTATTCCATCATTCTGTCATCCATTATTCTTCTTTGTTCCTAATGCTACGTTTCGAATGGCTAGGAGTAGGAGTTTAACGTTTAGACTAATGGTAGCCTGGTACTAATAAAACCAATTTGCGCCTAATTATTTCGAGTATTCTGCTTTAGGTTAACTTACGACTTCCTCTGACACACTGAATGGCATTGTTAGCTCAGTTCTATCAAGGAACTCTCATATGTCTGGAATATTTTGATTCATAGAAACACGTACACACAAGCGTATTTAACTGTGTGAGCATTCAGCACGGTACTATTATATTATTCTATTATATTTTGTGTTCGTATGCACATGTATACATCTATTCCCATCACACATTTGTATAAACACAAAGTAGTGTGACTAACACCTAGTTCGACCTAAGCATCGCTAGATATCGGCAGCTTTTTGTGCGTGGCATATCATTCCCCTGTCAACATTACGTATTCTAGCCACACACCATCAGCATTTCCTCAGTCATTCCCTCGAAATTAACACTATTTCTGCTTCTCAACACTCTCCACGCATCCCCTGTCGGCATTTCAGCTATTGCCCTTTCATCATTAAACTTGTTATTTTCACATCAATATCTCCCTCACATTCACCATGTAACGTTATCACTCTCTCCCATCACATCTTTTGCACTGTTTATTCTCATGTCAGTAACATCCAAGTCATTGGCACACCATCGTGGTCACTGCCTTTCGTCTTTGCGTTTGCAAAGGCCCCCTTGATATCATAATTCACATTATCAGTTGAAATCATTTTTTTCTTTCACCTACTCCAAGGTCATTCACATCTTCCTTGCTTGGAACTAATGGATATTTCATTCATCACTTCTACAAAA
>NC_091551.1:25834089-25841589 GCF_042767895.1 Penaeus vannamei | reverse complement strand
TATACCCTTATTAGGGGCATTAAGGTTTGCCCCTTCATCAACTAGCCTATAAAAAGTTAACTTCTCCGGTGTCCCAACCCCTGCCTCTCGTTTGATAACTGATCACTACTGTAACCCCTCCATGTTACCCCCTTCCTTACTCCCTACCACACTCTCTTCCTGCCCTCATCCTCCTCTACTTCCACCGTGACAAACCTTTTGAGTTCTCTTTGTAGCCCAGCCAAGTGGGATTGATTCTTTGTGATTCCCCCTATAGCTACCTACTCTGACAGTACCCTCCTCTTCCAACAATTCCTGCCCAGCCTCACTCCTCCCTTAACACCTGTGCTCGAACTGTTTCCATCTCCTTAGCTGATTGCCGTCTATGACAAGGATTGATCAGCCAGGCAAAACAACCTGCTTGCTTGCCTTGTTGATTACGATTGAGTAATCAAGTGCTACACTATTCCTCCCAGAAGCCATTATAATTCCTACACCAATATTGCCAAGATTAGCTTTTGTAGACATGACCTTCCCCCCATGTCCAACCCTATCGACCCTTTCCTCATCAATGTCAGAAATATTGGCGCTCTGACCACCCAGCCAAGCTCTGACACCCCACTGTCCTAGTATATGTCCACTATAGTCATGATCATTCAAATGCTTTGGACAATCACAAGTGTATGCCAGAATGTATTTCATAAGCACTGACCTACCTATAAGCTGAGTCTAAGGTAGCAGTTCTCTGATAAGAAGCACACCTACAGGGTTTCTCTTTTCTTCCTTACACCAACGCTGTCCTTCACTTCACTCTTCTTCCTTCTTCCCAAGATATCTGTGCATCTCCCATAGTATCTCTTCCCCTTGTCCCTTACCATCCTACCTCTACCCCTTTTCTCTCACTCTCAGTCTAATTCTTTTGTCATTCTAAAAGTGGATGCTCTAATCTCTATTTCCCTAGTACCTTCACCTCTTCATCCTCACTTTACTTGATGGCAATATAAATGTTCCACCCAATCTTCTCATTATAAAAAAAAAAATCAGACCTCCCCACCTAAATCCCCTGTAAGAATTCTTGAGGACATCAAAACTTCCTAAACATAACGCAAGAGAACATTCCTCTCCCTCATAACCCTCTAATTTCTTTACTCTAGATTCAAAGTGACTAACAACATTCATCCTCATCTTCTTCATCTTCCCCCTTCTCATCCTCCCATTCTCTACTAACACACTCCATCCTCCCCTTCTCCATCTGCACTTCCACCCCTTCCCACCCCATAATCCCTTCTGCTTCCTTCTGGATGCTCATGAGACCCTTTTGTCACAATAGTGCCCTTCTCAGATCATTCCTCACCTGACATTCTTCCTTGATCCTATGTTTCATTCTCCATGTATTCCTCATGCAGTATTCCTCATTCAGCCCCACACATTCTGCTGTCCTATTTTTGATTTACTGCAGCCTGTACCTCTGCTTTTCCTTACTTGTCCTGTCTTCCCTGTCCCCCCCAATCAGTTGGACATTCTCACAAAATCCCCCACTTTTTCTTTAACAACTTGTTCTCCTTCCTCAAGACACAAGATGCCCTCCCTTTGATCTACACTCCATTAGCCCCCTTACCCCTTTTACTTATCCCACGTTACCCCATTTGCTCCCCCTATTTACCCTTTTTACTACCATAGTTTCCAATAGTGCTGTATGACCTTTGATGTCAAAACACATTGTTTATATGATTAACTAATATTTACCCCCTTTGCCATTTATTTAGTTTGACCATTATTATTATTATTATTATTATTATTGTTATTATTATTATTATTATTATTATTATTATTATTATTATTATTATTATTATTATTATTATGTGTAAGAAAAAGTGATGGAATTAAAACTGAGAGGACATTAACAAGTTACTTCAGTTTCTCTAACCCTTACTATATGAACACCCATAGAATGCTCATCTAGAATTAGAATAAGAATTCAAGCAATTTTTGAAGCATCAACTTGGATGGGATAGACTTTTTCAGTACAGTGGAACATAAGCATAAGCTCTTTGTGGGTTTTAGGTAGCTAGCATACATCATCATCATGTATGCAACACTGACAAGATCAAAGAGTTGTCAGTGGTGTATATCAAGTAGTATAAACATTTTAAAATTTATTTTGAAACAGGAGGATACTATACGTATAGTGTTGGAAGAGATGAATACACTATTTGAACAGAATCAGCGAGATGTGTGAGTAGCTTTTAGGTTGTTGTAATCTTTAGTGGTTATGAGTTAATGGAAATTGTATTACATTTTTTTACATCAGCCCATATTGCACTAATTATTATTTCATATTATTTAGAATTATTTATCTGTGGAAATGTTGTAATATTTATTTTATGATGATTATAATAGTTTATAGAGAGAGAGATTGACATCTTCATTCTTGTTTTGTCAAAGTAACGCAACAGTGGCTGGTGATGTTCGTTACTTTTCTGGAGTGCACTTAAGGCATGCTGCCTTAGAGAGGAATAGACGTTGTCTTCTGGCATATTTGTAAGTAGTTTATTTATATGTTACTTTCTTTGGTTTTACTTTCCTTGCAACTTAACTAAAGATTTATAGTGCTGTATTATAAATCATTTAGAAGTCAGCATGTGAATGAATAAAACTAAATGAAACCCAGTACCAGGTGCACAGTAAATTGAAACTGTCCTTTGTCTGTGCACAGTAAATTGAAACTGTCCTTTGTCTGTGCACAGTAAATTGAAACTGTCCTTTGTCTGTGCACAGTAAATTGAAACTGTCCTTTGTGCACAGTAAATTGAAACTGTCCTTTGTCTAAAATTTAGCCAAAATATGAAATTTAAATACATAGCAATAAAAATGTCTTTTCATCCATCTTCTTTTCTTCTGATGTTTACAGGGATACTGTAAAAGGGCTATGAACTATATGATATGTGATTGTGAAATTTGAAGCTCTGATTTTGTTAACATGTATAATAATCATAGGTACAACAGATTAGAGAGAGTGCGTGACATGAGATGGGAGTTTGGTAGTATCCTGCCTGCAGATATCAGAGCTAATATGTGCGAACCTGAGGTAAGTAGAATTTATACACATGGATTCCAGTTGAACCACGTTACTCTATCCATATCCCTAATTCATTTAAGACCTTTCACATCTGTTTATATCAATTTTATTTATGAATATTATGGATGAATAGAAACTTTTATATTTTGATCGATTTTTTAATCAAAATATTATGAAACTGTTTTAGATTTTATTTTGATTAGGATAGAAGCAAAGGTAGTTGTTAATGACTGGTTATTTTTGGAACTCATCTACTTAGTGTGTCAGAATTTATAGAGAAAATGGATTATGTTAGATTTATCTCTTTTTTTCTGGTTTCTTTATCTTTGTTTCTCATTTCTTTATTGTATACTAGTTGTTATGAAAATCCACTTGTGTCTTGTAGCCAATCAGATAGTCTTTGAGTGACTAAATGAGTTGAATTTCTCTCTTCAATACTATAGATTTAATTTTTATTGATCATGTTTATAATATTTATCTTTACAGATTATATGGTTTAATAAATATAATAAGAACTTAGCTTCATATATGAGATCACTGGGGGAAGGAACTGGTCTTGATCTTACACAAGACATAAAGCCACCAAAGAATCTATATATTGAGGTATGTTAGAACGGTATTTTAAATACTGTTTTTCGAGTTAAATTTTATGAAAATACCTGATTAGATCGCAGATATTGCTCTATATTTAATGTAATTTTGATATAGCTATGAGATGTCTCTGTTATATAAAGCTTATCCAAGTAATAACTGGAATATATATCTTGCTTGCAGGTTCGATGCCTTCAAGACTATGGAGAATTTGAGATAGAAGAAGGAGATACTGTGGTACTCCAAAAGAATACCACTCACTACCTTCCAATGGCTCAGTGTCAGCACTTGATCAGACAAGGAATTTTGGAACATGTTGAATGATAAGTTAAGCAAAAGTTTTGTTTCTTTAGTGTAACATTTATGTATGAGAATTAGATGAAGGCAATATAAAAGATCCTTAATACAGATAAGATATATTTTATGTAGTGTTCTAGTGAAAATAAACATATACAAAAAATTATGTTCTTTTTTCACCAAATTTTTATCCCTTGATGTGTTAAGTAACAAGAACCTCTGTGGTTACAATCTAAATTTCTTTTGTTTTCTTGGCTGTGCTGTTAGAGTTTGTCACAGGTTATAATGCTTGTTTTCATCGCTATGCATTGAAACAAAACTGCTTTAATACTGCTATTTTATAACAATCCACAATGAAAACACTATATGCTTGCATTACAGGTGTCAGCTCTCAATATTATGGAAAATTTCTATGTACCGTTTAGGGGACCTGAGCTTGCTTGCCTACTAAAATCAGTACTGGACAAGCCCTTTTCCAAAAATGTGTATATGTATGGTTATTTATTTGTTTGATTTTTATATTATTATCTTCAACTTCAATTTTGAAGTTAAGGTGCTCAAAGAATATTCATACTGTGTTTTTGTATATTGATTTGTACTTCTGGGAGACACACATGGGTATGACCTGACTTTTTTTATGGAGGGGAAGGAAGGGCAATGAGATGCCATCATCATCCTTATCTGAAATGACCTAGCCAATAAGATGTTAATAGGTATATGGGTGGATGGCAGTTACAAAATTTTGAATTAGTCTGATTATAGATACTGAGTATATTTTGCAGGCTTTTTACCCTTGCCATAATGCCAAAGACACTTAGGCCACAAAAATTTATTTACTGTCCACACATTTAAAAAAAAAATGTCTTGCATTTTTCACATGTTAAGTTTTATTATTCTTTGAAATGGATTGAAACAGAAAAGATTGCAAATTTATTTGAAACATTCCAATTTTTATTTCCCTGGTCTGTGTATGGTCTAAAGTGCAATTTTAATTTATAAGCTACTGTGACACAGGAATGGAAACTTGCTTGAACACGAACTGGATCTTTGGCCTCCAAACAACTCTGTGGGAGGGGAGGAATAAAAATCTATCAAATAAAATAGTTAGGTGACTATATAACCATTTCATCCTTGTAAACATTACATGTGGAAGATTCAACAAAGAGTTCAGTTTAAATATACTTGATAATCGAAAGTCTTAAGTGTATAGATGTTAAGTTCTCAAACTGCTTCATGCTTTTTTCTTTTGTTTCATATTCATAAGTTTGCATCGTGTTGATTCTGGTTGAATTTTTCTGCTCATTCAGCAACCACGTGTGATCTTTTGGATAAGGTCAGATGCAAAAAGGAATGCCATTATCTACAGAGGCAACAACTCTGGCTCTAGTCCAAATCACATTTGAGTCTAAAATGATGAGCAAAGGCCAAAGAATACTACCTGCATATATTAATGTGTTTCAGTATTTTGTTCCTTTCATAATTCTGAAGTAGAAACATTTAATCTAACTGGATAGGCTGGTTAGAAATACACATTGACAAAAAAGGTCACTGAGAAGTTAAGGATTGTGTTGGCTGGGTGAAGCTTTAAAATATGGGTAAAAGAAATAAGTCTATCAGGCTGTGAATGTTGGATGCTCAAGGAAACAGACAGAATGTACCTTAGGTTGCAGGTATTTGCCTCTATTATTACAATAAACTTCCAAGGAACCTGTCTTTGGTTAAGCATTAAAGTAACAGCCTCAAAGTGGTATACCACCCATTTGAGGAAAGATACAGAACACAATAAAATCTTTAAACACAGAATGTATGCTATATACCTCCAGTGACTGGTTATAACGTTTCTATGTTTGTTAGAAGGGGCTGGCTACAAACCCGTTCACGATTATCTACCATGAGTAATTTCATTAGATATGAAGTGCATATATCAACTATGCAGTTAAAATTATGCAGCTATCAACCCAATGACATAGATGGAGATGCAAGTGTTTAGTCACCAAGGAATCGGTTACTAAGCCTACAAGATCTCACCTGTTTACCCCATTAAAAAGTTTTTCTATTACTATTATTTTTATTAATGTATCAACATCATTAGTAGTAACAATAACAGTAATAGAGATTTAAACTTTCTTCCAAAAAATTCCAAGGAATGGGCTACTATGTGAGATTTGGTAAGCCTAGCAGTACAACTACTTGCTAACTAAGCACTTCTGAAGCATCTATATGAAATAAAACCACAATGTATGCTGTATGAATACACTTAGTCCCACCGTCATGAGACTACCACAAACATGGCTATGTATGATCCCTTACTGTGGACAGAATGTAAACCAATGTTAGTGGCAAATTACAGTATTCCCAATTCCTTCACAGTCTTCATGTCTTGATATCTTGCAGTAAATGTTCTACTTTGAATGCTTTCATACATTGACAAATGAAAAACAGAAGAATGTTCTAAAGGTATTTTGGGTTAAGAAATAATTGCTTAGGGGGTTTATAAATGAAAGCTTATCATGATTTTTGAATAGCTTCTCTTTTGCCTGGTTTAGAAAGACAAGCAAAGTAAACAATCACAATATTTTACCAAATATCTTTTATACATAATAATTATATAAGAAGTAATCCTCTGTCACTTGAAACAGGAAAGATAAAACAGATAAGTTGCAATAAATTTTATTCAAGATTATATAGCACTAGGGATGGCCAAGTCATAATATCATAAACAGTTCCTTACTGAAAACTACTGGAACACTTGAAAGGGTTTGATGATCAATAATAAACAATAATCATCAAAGAAAGTACACTCTAATATAATCAAGTACAACATTACTGTTAAAAATAAACCAAGGATAGTTTCTATGTATGTACTGCAACATCAAGTTTCTCTTTTAGATGATAGACTAGCACAAATAATGGCAAAGAAGACCATTTTCTTAAGCAATGGTTAAATCAAAAAGGTTTTTCCCTTGGTTCAGCATGTTTTCCTTTAATTCGCACAATAACAAAGTCATTTATTCCAAAGTATGCTCCACATCATTCCAATATATTCAGACAATAATCATTCATGTTCCAAATGGTAGAGTTCTATAAAAACCCTCAAAAAATTAATACGACTCTTTTCTGAACATGACAGTGCCAGGTTAAAGCATCCACAGTAAGCCACAGCTCTGTGCTGGTTTGGCTTACCACTTCATTATGACTGGCATTATCTGAATCATTAGAATGATCTTTGTTGGATTCTTTTTTCTTTTTAATGTAACATAAATCAATGTTAATCAAACAGCTTACGTATCAGAAAGAAGATATCCAACAATATTGTACACACCTCCTCTTTTTAAAGCATCTATATTTCCTATGATATAGTGAAATTCGTGTTTTAAAGAACAATGTACACATCTTATATTATTGATGTACTAGGATCTATTCCGATGTAAAAGAAAATTCAATTCCAATATATTTCATGTGTAACAGAAAAATAAAAGATAGCTTGTTTATTATATCTAGTATGGAAAATCCTATTTTCATAGATATATTCACAGGTTATAAATGGATGCTTT
>NC_091551.1:25791589-25829089 GCF_042767895.1 Penaeus vannamei | reverse complement strand
ATCATGATATGGTTGATGAAGAATGCCCAATGATATTTTAAGCTAATGAATCCAATTTTTCTTGTACATATAACAAGTTTATGACTTTTGTCTTTAATTGTACCTATCTCTAAAAAGTAAAACATAGATTTAGCTAATATATACCTATCAATATTTAACAATTTTAACAATGACAGCAGTAATTATAAATAGTAATAACAATATTAATAAAAAGAACAAGAACAATATCTATAATAATAATCATAATATTATTATCATTATCATTAATATTATCATTATTATGATTTTTATGACTATTATTTATATAACTAAGATTATTATATTATCATCATCATAATCATCACAACAATAATAATATTGACAAAAATAATAATAACAATAATAATAAGGATGATAACAAAAAATAATAATAAAAATTATTAAAATAATAATGGTGGTGGTGTTAGTAAAATAACAATGATAATCTTTTAAAAATAATATAATAAAAATAATAATTATAACAATAACAATAATGAAAATTAAAATAATAATAATAAAAATAATAATAATAACAATAACAATAATAATGATGATAATAACAGTGACTTACTTTTATGTAACTCTGCTGCTTCTTGGTCTCTTTCACGCTGTTCTTTCCACTGGTTAACTTTAGGGCGTAATCGGAGCCAGAGGAAATAGCCCAAAGCAGAGAGCCCAACTATATACCATCCAAATGTTGTAATCAGTGTAATAGCTGTAAAGGTAATAATACAATTAATTAAAATAATGTTTGACACAGTTAATTTCTACTTGTAATAAAACTTTATATTAAGGAAATATATCCTGTTGAATTAAATGAATATGAGAGCATAAAAAATTCATATATTCACAATTTTTTTACTGTTTCTTTCTCCCTTTCCCTTAAACTTTAGATTCCAATGAACACTCATTTTATATAGCGATATAAGAGCACTTAGTATAGGCACCCAATAATATACAATCCCTTAATGTGCTTGACCAAATTTGCATTCTATAAATTTTCCCTCCCCAAAACCTTTAAATGAAGTGATGCATGGTCTGTTTACCATTATAAATAAACTGAGAAATAATTTGGGGAGTCTGTGGATGCAAAGAGCTTGGATGAAGACCCTCAACATCATCCACATCCATCTCATCTGGCTCTGCAACAATCTGCTCTGTGTCCCCCATGACTGATGTTCTGTAAGGAAAAAAAGCAACTTATATTGTAATCAAACTGTAGTCAATGCCTCATTGAAGCTATATTCTAACAGTACTAGAGTAGATTCTATTAGAAAATTACTTCCACAGCTATCTTTCTAAATGTTAAGAATAAGAGCAAGAAAATAAAAGATGGAGAAGACATCAATAACAATGGAAAGTTTAATTCAGATTCCTTTCTTCCAATGTACCTAATTAAGAAAATTAAAAGCATTGTAAAATACATTCAACTTTTAAACTCAAACAAGAAAGAAAAGGCAAATATCTTTTTGTGAAATAATAACATAAGGAGCCATGACTACTTGTGACATTACATAACATGTTCACAGAAATAAAGTCCTGTTACGGACTTCATTTCAGTATAGCCTATTGTAAATGTGTCTCTAGCATTAGTGTTTTTGGATTCACCTGCAGAATGTGATTAAGGATTAAGTGGTAATTTTGGTGTGTGAAGGTGCTTGTAGTGTTAAGTGTTTTAGTTTGTTAGTGAAAGCAGTGAACATTTTTGTTTCAATATGTTAGGGTAGCCTGTTCCAGTTGCGTATGGTACGTGAGAGAAAGCAGTGCTTGTAAGAGTCAGTGTTGATGTGGTATGTAACAAATTTACTTGTGTGTTAGTTCCTTGTGTTGCGTGTGTGTGCTGCTTGTAAGTATTAGTGTTTGTTGAAATCTATAAGGTTGTTTGTGATCTTGTACATGTTGTGGGTATCAATGTAATTTATTGTGTTTATGTATTACATGTTCAAAAATTTTGCAGACAATCAATGTGAGGGAGATGGGGCGATAATTTGTCGGGTCACTTCGGTCTCCTGTCTTGAAAAGGGGGGTGATGTTTACACAAAGCCACTAAGTCAAAGTCACTACTTTTAATCTCCAACATTAGGCAAAATTTTTATAGACTCATGTTTACAGCAGTGAGCATCACTTATGTTCCTTTGCAGAATGTAAACATCCATTTTGGATAATACTATTATTTTTAACCCCTTGGATTTTGAAGATTCACTGCCTGCATGTTGCTCAAAATACAGGCTTTTGGCTTACCTGAGCTGCCACTCTGACAGATGTGTGGCTTGTAAGCTGGGCACACAGGAGTACTTGAGACTGCAACGTTATTTTCTCTTGTTTCTACATAAATGTTTTTTGGAATAATAATGACAAAAAGTAACCTTTTGTCAATTGTGTTACTTTTACATTTTTTATGGAATATTAAATTTTCTGTGCACTCATGGTGAGTCATTCCTGTCACCCTGGCCTTCAGTCAAATTTCTCATGAAGGTAAGTTTCCTTCACTCCAGCCCTCTGCAAAGTTTTATCATGATGGCATGTTCATGTCATCCACCCCTCAAGTCAAATTATTTCATGACATGACGGTCACATCATCCATATTATTGGGGTTAACAGTACTATTTTCATGATAAATCTAACAAAGGCAGCCATACCTGGGTTTTTTGTATAATTCTTCTTAACTCCTTCAATCATAGGGAACTGGGGGTTGAAGGGGGGAAGGCACACTTGCTTTCCTAACCCCTTAGTGGAGGCAATCTCCCTGACCTTCTTCCCCTGAGATGTTTTCCTACCAGGGTTAAGTCCCCAGACCCCTTCTTCCCAGGGTGTTATTTGAATTATCGCTTTTAGCAATATAAGTACTGTACCCTTTTACATTACAGTATTCAAATCTATAGTTCAGTATTTTCTCATCAACTGAATATAAAATTGGTATATCCACAATCACACCCAACAAGAGACATTGCACTCAGTTCAGTTTTCAACGGGTAAAATGACATGTAATCAAAAATACCGGTAGATTTGCATTAGACAAGTGATATTCGGCACTTGCCAATATTACATTACTATTTTGCAAGGTTCTGTCATACTGTGATGTGTAAAAAAAAAAGTTGTAAAAAACACTTTAAAATATTAAATGCATATGGGTTAAGACCAATTCAAAAACAGTATTAATTACTGTTAGCATTCAAGATGCTTCAAGATGATGAGATAATGAGTTGACTTGTGTCTTCTTCCTTTGAGGTGCAACATTTGAACTTGAATTAAGCCACATCCAGTGGAGTTCTCACAGTTTCATTAACTTTGCCAATATCTACAAACACTACTCTATAAGCTGAAGATATTTTCATGGATGTATGCAGTTCAGTCATCATAATTATTATTCCAAACACTTAGTATAAACCATATATTTCAACAGACTTCTCACTTGCGACATACTCAGCATTTAAATACACCCGAAGTATAAATGGGCTGTACAGTTAACTGGTACTTTGACAATTTTGCTTGGCCAACAAATAAGAAAGAGTAAACAGCAGCCACTTGCACATGTGCTACAAAGTTTTCAGTCTGACCCGGGTTAGGAAGGGTTAGTCACTCTGTAAACAATTACCATATACTTATTAATTTGTAAAGGAATGACATAAATGTAGTGCTTTCAATTTTGACACAATTAATTTTGTACCCAGAACTGTGGAAACCTAAACCTATACCCCCTTTGTTTATAGTGATGTCCTCTACTGTGCCAACCAGAGCTAATGAGCCAAAAGGTAGCACTCGACCCAGAACATTCCAATGCAATTCCTCCTAGCCATTGGCACTGTCCCTGGAGCATTGCAAGACATGTACCAGTCACCTACTTCATTAATTAAAATACCATAAGATAAGCAGTTCTCTATAACCCTCTATTTCACACACTTATTCCATTGCTTACCTACAAATAAGCGTTTCTAGAGCACAAGAAAAATGGAGCCACCTCAGGATAAGGTCATTTTGTTTACGTACGTGGCCTTGCGTCAGTGGCTCAGGGTTGCCAACCGCGCGCGAGAAGAACAAATCAAATTTAATACCTTTTAATATAGAGATACACATCGATCATTCTTGGAGTCTGTATAGATTAGATCATATGTATCTAGTCATAATAATGATGCCTGTATAGTTCAGTGGAATGTCTGTGTGATACAGCTTCATATATTTCGTTTTGTAATTTTGTTTGTGACATTTCACTTGTTTGCATTATATTTTTTTCTATAAATAGTATTTCTTTCAATCACTAAATTTGCGACTAAGCTTAGTTTAGCTTATGAACATAAAAAAGTAATCATATTAATTTTACAACTCATCATGACAACGTTGGTACGATTGTGTGTGTGTGTGTATGTGTGTGTGTGTGTGTGTGTGTGTGTGTGTGTGTGTGTGTGTGTGTGTGTGTGTGTGTGTGTGTGTGTGTGTGTGTGTGTGTGTGTGTGTGTGTGTGTGTGTGTGTGTGTGTGTGTGTGTGTGTGTGTGCGTGCGTGCGTGCGTGCGTGCGTGCGTGCGTGCGTGCGTGCGTGCGTGCGTGCGTGCGTGCGTGCGTGCGTGCGCGTGAGTTGAAAGAATATGAGAAAGAGCGAGAGAGGCACGGCAAAGCAAGGCAAACTGACAACGTTTTGCTTTTTCTTTTAGGCTGGAATGTGAATGCGAAAACTTCCAAGATTGTAGCAATAAAATTGGCAGCCCCACACAAGATGTAGTGAGGAGGGAGAAAGCGTTTGTTGCAAGCAGTAAACTCTCTCGACTTATACTTTTCGCCTTTAATATATAACGTCTGACATTCAAACAATTCTGGATTATTACTGGTTTTCATTACCATTAAAAGAATCGAATACTAGCGACGATACGACATGATGGTAGTAACAGCAGTAATAGTATTAAATAATTATAGTAAAACATAATAGTATGTAATATCATAATGGTGAGTGTAAGGATAATGGTAATAGAATCATTAGTTTCATAAGCACTGCGACAGTATTAATGGTAATTACAATATGATATGATGGTGATGATACATTGCACAACTACGATTACAAGTACTAATAACTACAGATAGTGATGTAGATGTAATGTGGACAATGACACTACTAACAACAAAAACAATTGCTAATATGAGTTCATGCAATGATTACGATGATACTAGCACGATGTATATGGTAGGGATAATGGTACTGATTATAATGAAATAAATATACAAATAACGACATTGGTGATAATAACAATAAGTAATTATGATAATAGTTATAACGACAATAAAAGTTAAGAGTGTTATTTCCGTTATCATTATCATCATCATTATTAATATTATCATCATTAATATTATCATCAATATTAGTATCATTATCATTATAATTGTTATTATCGTCATTATCAGAATCATGATGACCATCATTATTAATGTCATTATCATTATCACTACTATTATTATCCTTGTTATCATTACTATCATCATCATTATCATGATTAAACCACATTGATAATTAATACTATTGCTATCAATACTATTATTATCATTATTATTAGCATTAGCACAATCATCATTATCATCTGTATAATTATTATAGCTACAATAACGATAATAGTGATAACACTAGATATGATAATGATAAAAACATGATAATAAAAAATAATGATAATGATTATAAAAATAATGATAATACATTGATAATAATGGATAATAATATCATTATTATTACTATCATTACCATTAGTAGTAGTAGTATCATTATTGTAATAATCATTATTAGTATTATCATCATTATTATGGTTATCAATATCATTATCATCAGTATCACCATTATCATTATCACCATCATTATCATCATTATCATTATCATTATTATCATCAGTATCAATATTATCATTATTAGCATTATTACTGTTGTTGTTGTTGTTATTATCATAACACTATCATTATGACCATCATCATCATTATCATTATTTCTATTATCATTATGATCATCATTATTCTTATCATTATGATTATTGCTATTATTATCATTACAATTATTATTGTTATCATTTTCATTATCATTATTGTTCACATCATTGTTCATATTACTTTTATCATCATTATCACTACTGTCATTATTATCATTATCATTATCATTACTATTATCACTACTGTTGTCGTTATTATTATTATCATCACGATTATTATTATCATCATTATTAGTATCATCATTGTCAGTATCATTACTGTTGGTGGTAGGGGTGTTATTATCATAATATTATTAGTAGTGCAACTACTTTCAGTAAAGATGCTGGTTGAAATCCAAGAATATTGGCAGAAATGACAGAGCTACTACAGCAATCATTATAATGATAATAATAATCATAATAAGAACAATAATAGAAAAAAAATAGTAGTGACAATACCACTAGTACCATTACTATTACACCTACTGTTCCTGCTACTACTACTATTGCTACTACCAACACAACTAATGATGATAACAACAACGACAATGATGCTAATAACGATAATAATGGTAAGAAAGATAATATAGTAAGGATAGTGGTAGTTATAGCAAAGACGATTATTATGATGATAATAATAACAATAACAACAACAATTATGATAACAATATTAATGATAATAATGATGATGAAGGTAATAACTATAGTGATAATAGTGATAATGATAATATCACTATTGTTATTATTGATATCATTATGATTATGATTATCGTTTTATTGTCATCATTATCATTATCAGAATCATAAACACAGTATTAATGATTTTGGTAATAAAGTGATAATGATAAAAATGATAATATGAATATGAATAACAATAATGATACCAATGATGATGATGGCAATGCTATGATGATAATAACGATGATAATAATAATAATGTTAATAATAGTGATAATAATAATATGAATAACAGTAATGTTATTGATGAGGATACTGACAATGGCAGTTGTAACACTAATGAGAATAATAATTACAATGATGATGATGATAATAACAGTCATAATAAGGATAATAACAATCATAATAATGATAATGATAATGACGGTGATAATAACAATAACAGCATTATTAATGATGATGATGATGATAACAATAATCATGATAATAAGATATAGTGATAATAGTTATGATAATAAAATTTATGCTGATGATAATAATAGAATTTGATAATAATGATAATGATATATTTTCTATTTTCATTATCATTACCCTTATCATTATGCCTATCATCATTATTGTTATAATCATTATCATTATAGTTGTTATCATTATTATCATCAATACCATTATCATCATCATCATCACTTACAAAATTACCCTAGAAAATATCTGACAAGTAATAATATGATGATAAAACAGTAATGCTGATAACATATAAGTGATGGTAATTATCATACTAATATCAATGATAACAATAGTGATTGTAATGGGTAATATCAGTATAAATGTTAATGATAATAACGACTATGATGTGTACATACTTATCAATACTTTCCAAGCTACAATTTACCCAAAGTAACTAAAAAATGTCTCTAATAGATATCTGGACCCACATTCAGCTGGATACTCCAAGGATATACCGATTACAAACAAAAATACATTGCATATATTAACTCGCGTGTTAGAATGGATACTTTGAATAACCTAAACGTGAATAACTGAATACATTTTAGGCGGTCGTGTCCTCTGTCTCCTGCGTCTAGACAAAACATTTGAACGGAACGAGCTCTTTGAAAAAAATAGTACCAAGTCTTAATTTCTTGTACATTTATTTCCGCTTCCTTAAACAATTGGTACCTATTAGCTGATATCTTTGGTGTTAAAGAAAGCTAGAAGGAAATTTAAAGAGGTCCTTTGCTGTAAATACCAACGGTAAATGTCAAATAAAAAGCAAAAATAATTGGTAGGCAGCATCTTTGGTAACTCTGACAGTGTTGTTGACTTTGAGGATAAGGCGCCAAACGGGCGTTCTGAATGTCCTGCTTATATTTTCAAGTAATTCAAAGGTAAGCAAGTGAATATTGATTAAATTTCATGTTGAGAACGTATATACTTAATATAAAGAATATATAGACTATATAAGTTAAAGGCTAAGAACATCGGAAGAGTCGTATATGCGTACATGAGGAGGCTAATCGGTTCCGGAATATGAAGTTGAAATGAAGACCGATATTATTTTTACCCGTAGCTAAGCATACGTAGGATTGATTATATCCTTAAAAAGTACCTAGTAGTATTCTTGTATTTTGTGTTTTCATTTCCTAGTAGTTCAGGCTAGAAGATCACTGCATTTGTATCCAATAAGTGGATAGAACTTCAGCGATAAACTTAATGAAGCTGAAGTTGAAGGCGCCAAAAGCATACCTCTCAATCTCGATTAATTTTAATACAATGGGCGGTGGTCAACGATCATCGAGAATAAAATGTTCAAGTCGCATATACTTGGTATTCCGGGAATTCACTCTTGTTTCTTATTCTATCAGTACACCTAAGCCTTTGGTTGTGATGTAGGGGAACAATGCAAGCAAAATAATGGTCAGAATCAAGGGTAATAGTTAAAGCGTCCACCAGCTGTCATTTACAATTTTAAGTAATAGTTACGTTATTTTATATGTAATAATTTTACATAATAATGTAAGAAATATTTGGGTAAATTTACATGTAATAATTTTACTAATTAGGGTAATTTTCTATATTACCTCCGCCTCTCCGATATCGATGATTTTGGTATTGTTGGATTGCTGTCACTGTCCACATTGCAAATATATAGTTTTTATTGCGCGGAAACCCCCGTTAGCGACAAACTTGGCCCCGATAGCAGGGGAGGGCATGGAAGGTTCCAGGGAAAATGCGGGGTTGAATAACACTAATAATATAACCCACAGTGAAAATAACCATGGTTATTAACATGACTTTCCATTGCAGGGGGCTGTGCCCCCTGCGACCCACCCTGAGGGGGGATCCCGCCCCCCAAACCCCGCCGAGGAAACAAAATATCCCCCACGTATTCACGGCAGGATAGAGCGCACATGAACTAGATGCATTGAAAAAGGCACAAAACCCGCCGACCCGACGAGGGCGGGTCACCGCCGCTCTTCCGTTCATGGCATACCTTGTTCATCCTGATTATACTACAATCATATCTGTATACAATGTTGACTATATCAAGGTTAGTATGCTGATTCAGTGGGAATGTTACGAGGTAAATGTTATACGTCCGCCGCTCCGAGATCGCCGATAACTGTGTAACGCTCTAGCCTGCCGGGAATACGTGGTGGAGGTTTTGTTTGCTTGGTGGGGGTTGGGGGGCGGGAGCCCCCCCAGGGGGGTCGCAGGGGGCACAGCCCCCTGCAATGGAAAGTTATGTGAATAACAATGGTTTTTTTCACTGTGGGTTATATTATTAGTGTTATTCAACCCCGCATTTTCCCTGGAACCTTCCATGCCCTCCCCAGCTATCGGGGCCAAGTTTGTCGCTAATGGGGGGTTTCCACGTAATAAAACCTACATATTTGCATTGTATAGAGTGAGAGGAATCCAACGATACCAAAATCGTCGATATCGGAGAGGCGGAGGTATTATAGAAAATTACCTAAATTAGTTCTATCCAGATAGTGTAATTATTGTGCGGAATCTTCCCAAAACCCCAAATTCTTAGCACCAGTAGCAGGGAGGGCATGAAAGGTACCAGAGAAATTGCAAGGTGAAATATGAATAATATACACGATCAGTCACTGCCCGCAGCCCCCACCCAAAAAAACAAAGAATCTTCCATGTATTCACAGCAAGAGAGTGTTGGACAGACTCGGCCTTGAGCCCTCTCTAATGTCAGCCATACATTCTATCCTGCTGTGAATATATGGAGAATTCTTTGTTTCCTTGGGGGGGGGGGGTGACAGCCCCCTGCATTAGACAATGTATTGACAGATTCTGCTAATAATATTCCTATTTTACCCCGCAATTTTTCTGGTATCTGTCAATACCAAAATCATCACGATCCGTTATGTGGAACTATTGTGCAAAATTACCAGTATATGGAAACGACATATTGAATAAATCTAAGAAATGTATCTTCTAACTACTTCTTAACAAAGTTATTTAAAACCAAAGTGTCAGAGAGCCCAATCAAGAGAAACATACAAATTCGATAGACTGATATGTTTGGTCAAAAATTGTCAGACAAAAAGGAAAGTAATTCTTTACAGTATACCAATTTGCTAATTTTGTCTACTCTGCACATGAGGTGATTTAGCTGAACTAAGTTGTGCATGTGAGCATTACAGATGCACATTTGTATATAATTTGGCATGTGACCAGTATGCATTGCAACCTATAAGTGAGTAATTTTTGACATTATGGATGCACTTGCCAGGGACTAAATCCCCAACTACACGTCAGAAAATTTATTCTACAATCAAAGTTGCCTTGATTGGGCGTGCCTGACTGCCTGAGGGGATGGTTGATATGGGGGCTCTACCCCCAAGGAAATATTGTCTTCACCCTGTATGCACAGAAAATTAAAGCTGAAACTTGGAACCAAGTGGACTGAGGCTGTGAGTGGCACTTTCCGTGATCTCTCTTTTTTTGTTTGTAGCATTATCGTTTGTGTCTGCAGATTATTCCTTGTTCTGACGATTACAACTTTTAGTCCTTTACAAGAATATCATGTACAATTTCCCCTACCTTAGTGGATCCACACCATAAAGATTATAACCTTATAAATGAATATATGTACGTGATGTTGAACAATTTAGGAAGAACAAACTCTAAAATCAAATTAATGGACCAGATTAGCCTCACTAATCTTTCCTGTGTATTGAGTGAAAATAAACATTTACAGAAAATTGTATTATTAACCAACATTTTATTCTAATTTCTTTTTTTATGTTTATTAATTTTGGGGGGTAAATATGCAGAATATCTACCAATCTCAACAATACTAGAAGCAGTGGATTCAGCTCACCCTCTACTCCTTATACATGCAGGAATTATGCCCTGTACCTCGCATTAGATATTATACTTCCCCTCATCTTGTATATATGCTGTACAGCTCATATCATATTGTACCACGCAATTTCTCTGCTATCCTCCATGCCCTCCCCTACTATGGGGCCGTTTGTGTTGGAATGGGAGAGTTTCTGCAGCATAATTCCTACATATATGAGCAGTAATGAGTGATCATGAACAGGTAAACATAGGTATTTTGAATAATTCTGATCAATGTAATGAAAAAGATGCAGCATTTTTGTGTATTAGACACTAATAAGATAAAACTGTTTGATGTGTAAAAGCAGGTTCAAATAAATGTGTGTATTTGTGTATAATTGTGCATTTTAATTTCACTAATTTTATCAAGTATATTCATAGTTAGTGATCACATATTAAGTTCATCTTTCCTTATGAGATTGTAATGTTTTCTTTCATTTTATAATAAAAAAAAGTTATCTATTAAGTTATATGATTATAAGAAATATGAACAGCTTTTAATGCTGTCTTATTGTTTTCACATACATGAACAATTAGGTCCCGAACAAAAATACGTGCTGTAGTTTCATTAATAAAACCAGATTATTTCCATTATATCTGAACACCATCATAATAAACGAAGTTCACCAAGACAAGTCAGTCTGGAAACTATAGTCTGAAATTAATTTTTCTTTTTTATGTATTTTACTTGCATATTTTTTTTTAGCTAATCATAGTTGTCTTTAGTTTCCAGCACATAAAAAATGCCATCAGACAGGAAGGGCAGAGATAAGAAGGAAAAAGAAAAAGAAAGTACAGAGATAGAGAAAGATGTAGCAGATATACCCATGGAGGAGGAGGAGGACGACGATGATAAGGAGGAGGGTGGGATTCGCATAGGAGACATCTATCTGCCTCCACCCCCTCCACCAGCTTGCACCTTTGACAGCACAGGCCCTCGGTTGGTCATTACACATATTGAAAATAACTTCTTTAAGAGTTATGCTGGTAAGCAGGTAAGTTTACACACTGCTGACGGTATTTCTGCAAGGCTTTTGTTCAGCAAAAGACTTAAACTCCACACATATTTTGTTGGGAAAATTTGATGAAATAAGATGATAATGATAAATTCATTCGCATAAGTGTAATTTTGTTATTAACTGGTATTTATTGTCTTTTAGATTTTAATATTAAGCTCATTGGATTTTAGAATCAATTATATGTTGTTTTTAGCCTAGCTGAAGGAAAGGTAATCTGAAGATTTTTATTTGATTTGATTTTTGTCTTTCAGGTACTGGGTCCATTTCACAAGAGTTTTACATCAATTGTTGGTCCAAATGGCAGTGGAAAAAGCAATGTTATTGATTCAATGCTCTTTGTGTTTGGTTACCGTGCTCAGAAGATCCGTTCAAAAAAGATTTCTGTTTTGATTCACAATTCTGAATCTCATCCAAATGTCCAGAGTTGTACAGTTGCTGTGCACTTTCAGAAAATTATTGACAAAGAAGAAGATTTTGAGGTTGTCCCAAACTCTCAGTTTGTTGTTTCACGAACAGCATTTAAGGACAATTCCTCATTTTACCAGATAAATGGAAAGAGATGTCAGTTTAAAGTGGTGGCCAAGGAACTTAGGGCACATGGCATTGATCTTGACCACAATCGTTTCCTGATTCTCCAAGGGGAAGTTGAACAGATTGCTATGATGAAGCCTAAGGCACTTACTGAGCATGACACTGGAATGCTGGAATTTTTGGAGGATATAGTGGGTTCCTCAAGATTTAAAGAACCTATAGATTTATTGTCAAAGAGAGTCGAAGAACTGAATGAAGCAAGGGGAGAAAAGCTGAATCGTGTGAAGATGGTGGAGAAAGAGAAGGATGAATTGGAAGGACCAAAGGATGCTGCAGTTGAACACCTTAAGCTTGAAAATGACATAACTCGCAAGAAACACACCCTTTACCAACGTTATTATCTTGACTGCTCTCGCACCAAAGAAAAGGCAGAGGAGAAAAAGAAGGAGATTGATGAAGGCATGAGTGATGTAAAGAAGAAACTAGAAGAGTTAAATGAAAAGAAGAAGGAGAAAGAAGATGAGATTAAGAAGAGAGGGAAGGTCTTGGAAAATATTAGCAAGACAAAGGAAGAGTGTTCAGAGAAATTTAAGGGGCTTGAGAGTGAAGATGTCAAACTACAAGAAGATCTAAAACACAAGAACCAGAAAAGGAAAAAATTGATGAGTCAGCTCAATACTGAGAAGACCAAACTGGAGGAACTTTTGCAGGTACCGGAAAAGAATGAGAAGGACATACAGGAGTGTGAGGGTCTGCGTGATACTTTGGAGGAGAAGAGAAAGAAGGAGGAAGAAGCTTACCACAAGGCGATGACAACTCTCAACTCGGAAACTCAGCAGCTTCAGGATGAGAAGGCCAAATACGAAACACAACTTATTGATCTACGGAAGGAAGTAGATGAAACCAAGAGTGCAGTTGATATTGCTCAATCTGAGCTGGATATTTATCAGAGCACTGAGCGAAATGAGAAGAAAAAGCTTGAACAGATTGTAGCAGGACTTGAAAAAGCAGAAAATACCGTTAGCAGTAGGGAAGAGGAAGTGCAAAGATTAGATGAACAAATTCCAAAGAGTGAACAAAAATTGAATGAAGATATGTTGAAACTACAACAACTTCTGCCTGAACAACAACAAGTTGAAGAAGACCTGAGAAATTCACGATTGAAACTTGAAGAAAAACGTAGTGCTATGCAGTCCTCACGTTCTCGAGGTAGAGTTATGGATGCCATCATGGAACAGAAAAGAAATGGTCATATACCAGGAATATTTGGTCGTTTAGGTGACCTTGGTGGAATAGATGAGAAATATGATGTAGCTATTAGCACTGCATGTGGACCTCTTGACAACATAGTTGTAGACTGTGTAGAAACTGCTCAGAAATGTATTGGGTTTTTGAAGAAGCATGGTATTGGAACAGCTACCTTCATTGCCTTAGACAAGATGGAAAGGTGGAGGAGCCAGTGTGAAAGGTCCATGCAGACTCCAGAGAATGTACCTCGCCTCTTTGACTTGGTAAGAATGAATGATGAAAGAGTTAAAACAGCATTTTACTTTGCTCTTCGAGATACTCTAGTGGCAGTCGACCTTGATCAGGCTTCTAGGATTGCCTATGGAAGAGTGCGTCATCGTGTAGTTACCTTGAAGGGAGAATTGATTGAACCAGCTGGTACAATGAGTGGAGGTGGACGATCAGTTAACAGAGGACGAATGGGTAAACAAGCAACTGTTGTCAACGTAGATCCTATAGAGATTCAGCAAGTAGAGCACAAGGTTGATGAATTAACACAGAAAGCAGGACAGCTCAGAAGGGATCGGGCAGAATTGGAGGACTCAGTCCAGCAATTAACACGCGAGCTGAAGACCATGAAGATGAATCAGCAGAAATTTAAAATGGAAATAGAGGCTGCCAAGCAACAGTTAACATCACTAAAACAACAAAAGAAGGAACAGGAAGAGAAGGTAAAGTCTGTAAAACCAGATCCCTCACAAATCAAGAAAATGGAGAAGTCAATTGAGAGCAAAATGAAGGTTTACAATGAAGCAGCAGCCTCTGCTCAAACAGTAGAGGCAGAAGTTACCAGAATTCATCAGCAGATCATGGAGGTCACGGGAGGAAAAATGAAGGGCCTCAAGAAATCTCTTGAAGTTGTTATAAAGAAACTGGAGAAGGTCAATGCGGAAATTACCCGTCTTCAGGTACGAAATTTATTTTAGTGTTGATTTTGTATCTGTGATTTTGGCTTTATAATCATGATACACAAAAGAAATTTAATGAAAAATGGTTTCAAAATCATCCAGAATTTTTAAATAATTGCTTCATATATTCCATGCATAAGTTTTAAAGTGTATTTTTTTGTTTATTGGTATTGTTCTTATAGTTATTGTTATTATTATTATTATATTTATTATTATTATTTGAATTATTGTTATTGTTATTACTATTATTATTGTTATTATTATTATTATTATTATTATTGTTGTTGTTGTTGTTGTTGTTATTATTTTTATGTTTATTATTCGTAGTAGTATTATAGTTTATTGATGTATATTTCATTATTAACTTGTGAATTACAGGTTGCCATCAAAACATCACAACGCAATACCAAGAAGACTGAAGAGAAGATTAGTGCAATGGAAACGGAGGTCAAAGAGGTGGAAAATGAACTCAAAGGAATGCAGGACAAAAGGAAAACAATTGAAGAAGCAGCAACAACTGTGCTTGAAGAGCTACAGAAAGTCACAGTATGTTGTTGTTGTTGTTGTTTGGTAGTAAAAGATGAGTTAAATCAGTTTTAGGTAGAGTATACATGGTTATTTGAAGTGTTTGTTAGATTGAATAGTCCTCATAGTGTTGATGCTAAGGGATCATATGATGAAAAAGTATCTCATGGTTGGTGGCACTGCACTCTACATATGAGAAAGCAACATTATCATTTTGTATCATAGCCACTGAAAACATTTTTGTTACTTTGTGTCATTATTAATATTTCGCATTGTAACAAATTGAGTTTTTTCCCCCCCTAAAATTGCAGTGTATTTGGAATTAGAACCAGCAAATATGCAAATTATATATTTTTAGTGCAATAAGACCATCAGCAATTTAGGACTTTTAATTTACTTTTTTTTTTTTTTTTTTTTTTTTACATTGCAGCAAGAAGAACTTGAGTTGCAGGAAGAGGTCAGTGAGCTAAAGTCACAGCATGAGGAGTTTGTCAAGAAGGAAAATAAAATTAAATCCAGCAAAATTGAGATTGATCAAGAATTGGAAAAGTATGAAGGTGTAATTAAGGAGAACAAGGCAAAGATGTCACACTGGAAGAAACAGGTTTGTTTGTTTGGGATTTGGATTTTAGGATTTGGTTGCTGTTGCATAAATCAAAATTTTTATAAATGCAGATGTATTTAATAAAATCTCAATGTGTTTGAACAGCTTGGTCGATTGGAGTTAATGGAGATACCAGTTGACAAGGACGAAGAAGAGGAAATGGAGTTGGTGGTATTAGAACCTGAGGCACTGGATGAACTTGACCCTAAGCAGTTGCAGTATCAATTGACCATTCTGGAGGAGAAATTGGCTCAATCAAAACCAAATCTAGCAGTTATCCAAGAGTACAGGAAAAAGGTGGGTATGGAGGTTTTCATGTTTGAAATTTTTAAATAGCAGGTTCTTATGGTTTATGCATGCTTACCACACTGGAACAAAATCTAAGGTATCTTCCTTATGTGTTATGTATTATAATCCTCTTCTTCAATTGCTGAAACTGTGGTTATTTTATCCACTCTTTTCTAAATCGTCATTCTCAATCCAAAAATGTTTGATATTATATTTTGTATAAAATGAGGCTGTCCAGTGATCAAATGAAAATCCTGTTAGCTTGTATTATTTAAATGGGTAGCTGATCTCTGGAGATAATTTTAATATTTATATTTAGACCCACTACAATCATTATGACTTTCAGTGATTCTTTGCTTGATGCCCACATTTCTAGCTCATATACATCATCAGAAGTGTGTCATTCAAATTAAAAAAAAAAAAAAAAAAAAAAAAAAAAAAAAAAAAAAAAAAAAAAAAAAAAAAAAAATTGAATTAAGACTCTCAAACATGTTTTCCACTCTTGATCATAACTTATTGAATTTTATCACAGGAAGAGATTTATCTCCAACGTGTATCGGAATTGGATGACATCACCCGCCAGAGAGATGAGCAACGTAAATATCATGAGGACCTTAGGAAACAAAGGTTGAATGAGTTTATGTCTGGGTTTACCATCATCTCTAACAAGCTAAAAGAAATGTATCAGATGATCACTCTTGGTGGAGATGCTGAGCTGGAACTTGTTGATTCTCTTGATCCCTTCAGTGAGGGTATTGTGTTCAGGTAGGTGGAATTTGTTTTAAGACTTGAGTGCAAGAGAAATGCCGCTCTCTTTCTTCTTCTTCCTCTTTTGTTAATTTCTTGGTGTCGTGTGTTTCTGGGGGGATGGGGGGGAGGGCATGTATGGTGTGTGTGTGTGTGTGTATTATATATATTTATTTCTTTATTTTTATATATTTTGCCCTCCATTTGTTAAGACCCGGGCTAAGAAAAGTGGAATGGATATTTCTTGACTTTGTCATATAAGATTCCATTAACCTGAGGTTGCTGGGTGATCACTGTATACTGTCACTTTCCTTTGTAAATTTTGTTTGCAAATAGATGTTTCCACAAGTACTCAGCCACTAAGCCAATTAGTAAGCCTACATGTCCTCAGCTGATTTCCCCTTTCCATAAGTTTTTGAGAAAAAGATAATGCTATTAATATCAATGTTGTTATAGTTTTTGACATGATTATTATAAAATTATTAACAATACCGATTGTAATAAAAATCTCCAAAAATCAGGGATAGAGGTATACAAGTGAACTAGGTGGACTATTAATTGACTATGTGTTGATCAAGCACTAGTGAAGCTAGTAATGTGTAAAGACAGCCGATAAACAAAAAGATACATTGGACATGACAAGTTTTCTTGCCATCCTGGCAAAAATGCGATAAATGAGAAAAAGAACTTCATGAATGGAGCAAACTTTTCACAGCACTCATTGCAGGCTGCATTTCAGGATAGACCCTTTATTTAATGCCCACAGACTGATGCACCTTAGTTGAACATACCTGTATGGTCACCTTGATTAAACATATTTCAAAAAGTGAAGGGCTCTTTTCATGTTTCCATTCCATTCCCCATTTCCATCTATTCTCTTGCTCTTTTTTATATAGTTGCCTCCTAGTGTGGCTGGGCTACTCATAACATTATCTTTTCAACCATTTATACATTTAAATACTTATAACCATTGGACAAAAAAGGCAATATTTACATTTTCTAGGGTATAAAGTTGAGCTCATTTAACAGGAAAAACGGTCTGTCCTTAGTTGAAATAGGATATTTAGGGTTGCAGTTTTAGGGGAAGGGAGGGATGGGAATTGGGGGCATTCTTTAGGGGTTAAATCTGGATTTTCCGAGTGATATTATAATATCAACAATGCCAACTGCTGAAATTAATCACCACATTTGGAAAGGGAAATATGAAAATTATTTTAAAGTTTAATTTGTGGCATTGGGATCATAAACGTTTTATGTGTATTAAAATAAGAGGTATCCTATTATTTTACTTTTTTTGGTAAATCTGTAAATTCTGGATGCATCCTTTTTGATAACCCCTGACAATTGTATGTCTTTCACCTTATACTGAAAAGATTGTTCTGTTTGAAAGGGTTAATGTCTAATTATCATGCTTTGTAAAGCAGACAGGATATTTAGGATATTGATGTGTGAATTTCCTTTCAGTGTAAGACCACCCAAGAAGTCCTGGAAGAATATTACAAATTTGTCTGGAGGCGAAAAAACATTATCATCATTAGCTTTGGTGTTTGCCCTACATTACTACAAACCAACACCACTCTATGTCATGGATGAGATTGATGCTGCACTTGACTTCAAGAATGTGTCTATTGTTGGCAACTACATTAAGGTACTTATTATTAATGTTACTTTTGTTTTTCTGGTCTTTGTTGTCTTTTAAAGACATTTTGATATGAGTGTATAACTTGTTTTGTAAATAGTGCCTAATCTTTGCCTATCACTTTTCAGGAGCGCACCAGAAATGCACAATTTATCATCATCTCCCTGAGGTCACAAATGTTTGAACTAGCAGATAGATTAGTGGGAATCTACAAAACATACAATGCAACAAAGTCTGTCACCATTAACCCAGGTTTAATTGCATCTCAAGTAAACTCTGGAGATGCAAGTGATAAACAAAGTTCCGCTAATAATCAGACAATTATAACTCCCCCGGTTTTGGCAGAAAGTAGAGCTTAATAGTTTGTCAATATTCTTGACAGTTGTATAGTTTTGAACATTTAAAAAAGTAATTTATAAATTTTATAATCAAGTAGTACCTTTTACACGTAAAACATTTTCCATGCAAGGAATAGAAAATAACATTGTACAGATTAGTTTTATTATGGCCTTAAATATCTCTTTAAGATTTTACTTTTATACCCACTATTAATTTTTTTTTTTTTTTTTTTTTTTTTTTTTTTGGTATTCTAAAGTACAAATAGGTTTTGCCCATAGAGACACAAGCCACTATTTGAGTATACCATTCTTTATTCAGAAAGATGGTTATGAAAATAACCATGATATATTAAGCATGCTTGCCCATACAATTGGGTTTTGATTTGGCAAAACATTTAGAAGAAACATTTAATGTTAGAAACAATAATTATTCACTTCACTTTTGAATAGAATTGGCAAGTAAGAGCATACTGCAATAATAATAGATTTAGTAATCCAGTAGATTTAATTTTGTAACTTGAGACCATAGTCTTATCTGTGAATAACTTTTGGTACAGACATATCTAGCATACAATTAAATTTGAATGTACCAAAAAGTTGTCTCCTTCCTTCTTGCCTGTATTTTTTACCATTTTCAATTGTAAAAATAAGTTTTTTCTTTCTTCTTTCTCAACAGTAGACTAAAAAATAAAGGTTAATTTTATAGTTGCAGATATACATGATTATAAAAAAAACTTGGTAGGAAAGAAACTGATAGTGTAACTTAATGTAAGGAATTTTGATAATATATGATTCTATTTCTTCACAATGTATTATTTTACCTTTTACCTGTAAATTTTATATTGAAATCCAGGTCTTATATGATGCAACATATGCTACACTCATTTAATTTCAGAGTGTGTGTTCTAATTCAGTCAACAAATTTATGTGCGCATCTCTAGTAATGTGGCATTCATCATTGAAGTAAGGATATTCTTATAGAGTGCAAGAATTTAGACTACACTGATGTATACTATGTGACTAGAGGCTGATGCTGAGTTGTGGTGATGGAGTACAGGTCATAGGTCCAGTAGGAAGACGTTATTATCGACTTTGTTGTGTTTGTATGCACCTATTAAGTCTTAGAACCAATAAATTTTCATTGTTCGAGAATGTCTTAGCAAGTACAGATTTGAAGCTTTTTGTCACATCATACTCATAATAAAACATTGTATTTCATAAAGAATTGTGTAAATGTATTTATGATGATGTGTTAAGCTTAATAATAGAAATAGGTTAATTTTTAAAATCAAGATAGACCCGTGTATTGTCTTTAAAGAAGACCGTAAATAACAGGTGCCTGAAACATCTTATGATGATGCTTGCAGTCACTGAGGTGGAAATTTAAACATAATTTTATAGAAGTCATGTAAGGCAGTGCCAGAAATGTGTATGAGGCAAAGGAATATAGAAGTGGCTCTAAGACCATATTGATAAGTGTTACAAGTTTATCATCTTGCAGCTCATTTACACCTGCAGTGCTTAATGGGCCCACACTACTACTAGTAACAGAGTGAGAGAAAAATCAACTTTAGACTCTTATTACAAAGAAAAGGTCTACTTCTGATAAGTTGATCAAACATTCTGTAAGGTGGTTCCTAAGGTTAACAGAAAGTGTTACTACATCTAGCATTTTGTCTCCATCAGTGTGTACATAATGGCCTTGGTGTCGTAGCTGCAGAAATCTTTTATGCAGATGTACTTGAAAAATCCAGGAATCTTGTAAGCAAATTGTAGGTTCCTATGAGTGAATGTGCTTGTAATGTGTGGAGGTCCGAACGAGTGGATGTGCTCGTAACATGCATATTCGTATGAGTGGGTGTGTTTGTAAAACATAGGTTCTTGTGAGTGAATGCACAAGTAACACATGTTTGGTTCCATTTTATTTGTGTGATGTTTGCAGTAGGTTTTGCAAATGGTTAATGGTTAAAAAGCAAAATAAATGTGCTAGACATTAAGGTCAAATAGCACTTTAGGAAAGTATATTAAAGGAGGGGTGAAGGGTGATAGTTGCTATGCGTTAACTATCTAGAGTAATCTTGAAAGGTAAAGGAGTTGTGTGAATGGACTATGGTGGGTCTATGTAAGGGAATTACATAAGGGTTTCACGTGTGTATCCAGGAGGGAGTGGAAATGATAGAGGGGATGGAGGGAGGGAGAATGTACTTGTAGGTGGAGTTGAGGGGGTTAGGTTGTGTTGAGAGGGAGTAGGAGGAAGGAGTGTAGGGTTAGAGGGGGATGGATATCAGCAGTCACTTCAAGTGTGGAGGGAGCAAGAGTTGTGGAATTTTGTGTCTCAAGTATATAGCTTTAAATATCTTCCATAGTTTCTGCAGTTGAGTTGGTTGGAGAGTTTTGTGAGACAATGGTTTTCTTATGAGGGGGGGAAGAGGAGACTGGTGTATGAGGAATAAAGGCAAAGGTAGGTGGTGAGTGTGCAGTAGGGGAAGAAGGGGTGGGACATTTAGTCTGTCTGCTGCGGGCATTGCAGGGAGGGATAGGGGATGGTGTTGGGGCTGTAGTTAAGATTGGAGTGTCTGGATTTACAGTGTCAAAAGAATTTGGCTAGGGGAGGTAGAATGCAAAAGTGGAAGTGGGGAAGTTAGTAGGGATAGGGGGAAAGACAGAGCAAGTGACAATACTAGAGTAGGGAGTATGAGAGAAACCTTGTCGGCGTGCTTCCTGTCTGGCTTCACTTAGGGTGAGACCATTTTTGTATCTGAGAGTTGCTACTTCAGACTCGAACTTGTAAGTGGAACAGCCTCTATAAAATACATTATGGGGGCCGCTGCAGTTAGCACGTGTGTGTTTGTGCAGAGCAGTTTCTTTGGTTATGACTGGGTTGGGCACATAGAGGCATCGGTCCATGGAACAGCAGTGTTTGGCAGGATGTCCAAAGCACCAACAGTTTTGACACTGACAGGTAGGAGGTTGGTATGGTTGTACAGGGATGGATTGTCCACCAATATAGATACGGAAGAAAAGGTCATGTACACAAAAAGTAATTTTGGCAACGTTGGTGGGTTTCTTTCGATGACCTCTAGGACGAATGAAGTAGCACTGTACTGTTATCACATCACGGTCTTTGAGGCAGGCAAGTAAGTATTCTCTACAGTCTGACCAATTGATATCCATAGGGAAGATTGCTTGCGAGATAGAGACAGTTCCAGTACACGTATTAAGAGTTGAATGAGGTTCTGCAGGAATGCAATTTGTAGAGAAATCAGTTAGATTTGATAGTGCTATAGCTTCAGTTTCAGATGTAACTGTTACGAGATGGGAATGATCAGGTCGGGTACGGAAAGGAACTTTGCCCACTAGCTTTTGGAGGCAATGTTGAAAGATTAGTGTTTTGCCTGAGTAAGGAGCTGTAAGGGGGATCACGAAAAATCAGTCCCTTTTAGCTGGGCTAAATACTATATTTAAGATATTTGTAGAGTTTGTGGTAGTAGAAGGATGGCAATGTGTGGAAGAGCGAGTATTGTTGAGGGGGGTAGTGTTACAGAGATGGAGAATAAGGCTGTAAGGTAGTAATAAGGGAGGATGGGGTGTTTGATGAAGAAGATTGTGGGGTAGTGATAAGTTGAGGAAGTTGGGAGAGTAAGAATGTCTTCTGGACATTTTGTCTCAACTTGGGTGGGTAATGCATTAGTAGGCATTGAGGAGTGGGTAGTAGTTTGTGTTCAGAGTTGTGGTCAAAGGAGAGCCTGTGGTCAGGGAGCTGAGAGAGTTTGAACTGATGGGGCTATTTGATGAAGGGGCAAGCCTCATTGCCCCTAATAAGAGTATTACATCATTATTGGCCATGGGAAGCCTTGACTATGTTAGGGAAATAAAGTCCACCCCTCAGGGTCCATTTGAGGGGTAAGAGCTAGACAACTAAAACAGGAGAATACCATGTCCATGGTTCCCTCAGGTCATTCAGGACTGGCACAAAGTCAGCCTCTCATCCTTTCAGCACAGCTCCTACACCTTAGGAAGTAGATAGTAGAATGATTAAATGGTTAAAAGCAAAATAAATGCATGGTAAAGGGTGATGTCAGGTGATAGTTGCTATGCGTCAACTATCTAGAGCAATGTTAGAAAGTTGAAGATGGGTAAGGGGGTTGATGAGGGAAAGGGTTATGGTGGTTTAGGTAAGGGAATTAGATCAAGTGAAGGAATTAGATAGTAGAAGGGGTTGGAGTAGGGACAGAAACAAAAAAATACTGGAGGGAGAAAAGGCCAAGAAAAATTAGTCAACGGCCGAGACCCTACATTGGGTCTCAGTCTCCGTCTCCAAAGTCCCCCCACAACAACAATGGACAAGGGATTGGGGGGGGGGGGGGGGGGTATTGAAAGAAGTGTGTTGCCTGAATAAGGAGCTGTAGGGGGGGGGGGGATTACAAAAAATTGGTCCCATTTGGCTGGGCTAAATCTTTGTAGAGATGGGGATGGTAGAATGACGGAAGTTTGGAAGAGGTAGTATTGTTGAGGGTTGGTTTTGGGGGTAGAGGTGATGAAGTTGAGGAAGCTGGGAGAGTAGGAATGCCTTCTGGAGATTGAGTCTCACCTTGGGTGAATAATGTACTAGTAGGCATTGAGGGGTGGGTAGTAGTCTTGGTCAAAGGAGAGCATGGGGTTGGGGAGCCAAGAGAGTTTGGATTGGTGGGGCTATTTGATGAAGGGGCAAGCCTCATTGCCCCTAATAAGGGTCTTTATTACTGGCCATGGTAAGCCTCAACTACATTGGGGAAATAAACAGGGTCCCCTTGAGGGGTAAGGGTTAGACAACTAAAACGGGAATACCATACCCATGGTTCCCTCGGGCTGTTCAGGACAAAGTCGGCCTTCCATCCTTTCAGCACAGCACTTACATCTTTAGGAAGTAAACAGTAGAAGGGGTTGGAGAAGGGAAGGAAACGAAAGAGCAGGAGCGAGAAAAGACCATGCAAAATTAGTTGAGTCGAGGCCTGAGACCCAAGGTAGGGGAGATCCCTGCATTGGGTCACACTCGTCTCCTAAGCCCCTCCACGACAACAACGGGCAAGGGATTGGGGGGAGTGACCCAGAAAGATGCTTGTGATATTGCTGACTGAAGATGTTGAAGAATATGTATGGATGGACCAGAGGCATAGATGCTTAACCCACCCGCGCCGGGGTACATTTTGTAGCCAAAATTTAAAAAATCCGGGAAGCAACAAAATCGGCGGGCGGAGCTTCCCCGGAGTCTGTCCGCCCGCCCGCCCGCCCGCCGCTTTTGCCGCGGAGCACGGCTCCGAGACAGCATCGCACTGGCGGGCAGCCCGAAACTGTTTATTTTTTCCCTGTGTCTCATATATGTGACACCCGGGACAAATGGGTTAAGTCATCAACGTATAGTGATGGTCGGGTCCCTGGTGGTAGAACTAATATATCGTTCATTACTGTAAGGAATAGGGTAGTGCTGAGAACACTGCCTTGTAGGATGCCTTTGATCTGAGGATAAGATGTGGAAGAAGAAATTTTGACCTGAAAACTGTTTGGAAGCTACATTTTAATACTCTGATCTCAATCTGCTACTCAAATCATGCATTTGTATTCAATCATATTCCATCATTCTGATCACCTAAATGATAGACGTGAAAAGGATATGAAAACACCTGGTGGCTCATAACACCTAATTTATTATAAAAGGATATCTAGAACTACACTGGTATATTTTTCACATTTTAGTGTTTTATACGAAATAGCAGAACCTTCAGAAATTTATAATAAACTGACAAGTGACATCAAATACTCTTTCCAAGTCACTGGTTATAAGGCTTGGGAAAGATTACAGCTTTAGTGATGGGCTCCAAAAAGTGTTGGTGGTGGTCAACATGCCATCAAGCTCTCTGTTGAATCAAAAGTTCCCACAGAAAGGAAGGCAGTCAAATATGGATCAGACTACACAAACATTCAAGTACCCTCCTTAATAAGTGAAGTTCTTGTAGTCTGTGTTTTACATAATATAAAGCTTAGGAATTGGGGCCCATTACTTGGTAATGCTTCACCAATAGAACAAGTCAGTATCCACTTCCATATCTGGAAGATTAGCAACAAAGCAGGAAGATTTTTTGTAAAACTTCAACAAAATAATAATACGAACAGTGAATGATAATTAGGCTTGGCCCTGGGAATCTCACTTCTAAGTTCTCTTCTGTCAAATCTCTCACTCCATTATGGTTTTTTGTGTACCATACCTTACACTTCCCAATTTCAAACATTCATCTCATATGCAGGTCCATGGGTCACAAGCTCCATCTGAAAACTTGCCTGAAGCCCACATGAAAAATTACTTAAATTTATGTTTTCTCCTATATAAGTGCTAAACTAATCATGATATAACTTGGAGAATTATTAAAATACTATGCAACATCGAGCTGCATAACACAATGATCACTGGAAACCCACTACTTACTATTATCAGGTCTTGCATGTGAAAATTTGTGGGGTATGAACATTAATTGTGAACTAAAATAGTCACACAGAAGTAAAGCCCAGTACCTGTTTATCAACATTCCCTGCACTCAAAAGCAGACACTCAAAAAGGTTTGACAATTCAATTTGCAAATGTGTTTAAAAATTAAGCCCAATAACTCACACTCCCTTTAGTTCAATTATTAAATTTCCCTGCTCCTCTAAATCATTTACTGTTAACCAAAATAAATAAAGGACACTTCAACATTCTGCCTCACAAGTAACTCCAAAGAGTACTCTTACACCTTTCATATATACAAGTAATAAAATTAGGGTCTATCACAGAATTTAACAGTTGATGTATTTATACATCTATAGTATAAAGAAATGCTCCCTGCTGACAAGCATTTAGGACTTCTTTTTAAGAAAAGCAGTTCCCAAAGAACATTCAGAGAGGACTTCCTTCAAATACCAAGATGCAACTTTCAGACTGTATCATTCACAGTGATTTACCCCAAGTTTGGCTCCATTTCTGTCCAAGACAATTATAGGACTTGTGAGAATGGTTGTTACCTGCATACTAGAATCTCAATCCAGTTTCAGAAGACATTGCAAGATAAACTTTCAGGTGATAATGTTGGCCCTTATGTTTGCATTTTCACTCTTTGGTTACCCTTTTTGAAGTGATCATTCAGCCATTCTAAATATCACAAGCTCTGCTTGAAAACTTGCCTGAGGCCCATATGAAGTATGTCAAACTTTCCTCTATTTTATAATAAGCATTAGGATAGTTTTATCTCCACAGAAGCCAACCAAGGAGCAAGAATCACATAAAGAGTAAATCATAAAAGATGAACATTGCCTTTTTATAGATATAAGAGAAAAGATCAGAAAATGATCATCTAATTATTTTTCACCTATTTCCCATAGGTGTCATGAATGCCTGTTTCATCTATCATGATTTACAATTATTTCAATTGTTCAAAGGAGCAGCAGGTTCTACACAGCACTACAGTCTTATTTTTGCAGGTCTCTCAAGCTTGCATACTTTAAACTACCACATTCAAAGCCACCCCTTTAACATCTGTAATTTTCACATTTATAAATCTATACACTTTTGTTTATGTTCACTGCAATGGCTGGCATGGTCACATAAGCATGCTGCTCAGAGAAATACATGCTGCAAGTAAAAATATATTTTAGTTTATTTAAACAATGATATATCTATTGTTTATGTAAAGGTCACACTCATATATTAACTTTTTCCCTTTCCCTAACCCTCAAAGCCAAAATGTATTCAAACAAAAAATTTAAATAGAAAAGCAAACATTTAACATTATGACCTAATTCCACCTGTCTTTCTTGGTTACCTTGCAGAATAAATTTACTTGTTTTCCAAACACTTTTTTAAGAATGAGGAGGAGGAGGAGGAGAGAGGAGAAAAATATGAAAGATTACAAGAGTGAGAAAAGAGAGGAAAGAAGAGAAGGGAGAGAGAAAATGAGAGAAGAGAAATGAAAAGGGAAGCGAGACAGCAAAACAAACACTGGAACCATTAGCTGTGTGTTTAATGAAAAACTGCAAGTGGAAATGAACCATGATTTCAAGAATAATTCAAAGAACCCAATATCCAATGTGGATCTTATAATTTTTAACTTAATCCATGAATCTACAAGTTACTATAATGAATGACTATTGAAATCGTGGTTAATTGCTAGATATGCATGCCCATTCTGAGAATGTGAAACTGTGTGGATTGGTTTAACTTTCAATTAAACTAAGCAACAATCAAGCATCTTAGCCATTAAAACAAAAATTACTTTGTACAAACATACATAAATGTTTGTGATCCAAACTATTACATACAATTCTTCCTTAAACTCTTCCTTACACACTAACTCTGGCTTGCTAGTAAACATGTAGCCCTCTTTACAGTTTGGGAATGCAAGACACAGATAGTGTTTGGAAATTCCAGTTTCAGTGTAACACTGTTTAAAAAAAAAACATAGTCTTCTCTCTCCAACATAAAGTCTGGTGAAAACACATCTGATACAGAAATTGCTGGTTACTACATCTCCAAAACGTAATAACAGACTTGTTGCTATGTGTGGTTGTGAGTGTCAGACAGTAAACCTGTTCTTGGCGGTGGACCCAGACTTTAGCATGGTGTCTGTGTGAGCTTGAAATCCAATGCTCACCTGCCTGGGGATGTTTAGACGAACCTTCAAGACTTGACTGCAAAACAAAAGGAAATGTAGAATTAGTCTTTATATATTTAGAAAAAAAAATTAACAATCTACACTTATGGTAATTTACTCCCACAAATATTTTCTAATCCATAACATCAAATTAAAGTTACAATACCCAAATGCCCAATACCAAGTTTTTAAAATGACTGAACAAATTAGAAAACTGGACAACTAATGTTCAGTTTCTGGAAAATACATTTATGAACACAAACATATTTGAAGATGCTGGGTATATTAATGGTAGAGATAAATAGACAATGAAAAGAAAAAGAATGTCTGGAGAAATGTTAACTTCAGTCAAGGTCACACGAGCATCCTGATGACAACAAATGTGTTAATATGTGCCTACTTTGTCATAAATATTGCTGCAAATTCACTTAAAAGAAAATAACACTTGTAACAGTCTTTCTACATTTTAATCCGTTGCCGCCGGGTGGCATGTACGTATATGCCATGGCTGTTGTGGACCGAACGCCAATAGTAGCGGCTTCATTTATATGGTAAAGATTTTAGGCAATGGCACCTAAAATAAAGGTAAACCTTCAAAATTTTAATATCTTTATAAATTTTAGCAAAATAAAAGCTATTAGGTGCTAACTGTCGCTCTCAAACAACCAATCGAGCCGGGCGCAAACAGGAAACTGCCGATGTCCGCCAACAGGCCCGTCCATACGTCCACTTGCCAAACATTTTTACCCGTCGGCAATGGGTTAATTACAAATCATTTCTGACTGTATTACTATCATATTTATTATTTCATCATTAAATCTGCCCTGGACTACAGTCATAACCTTATCATTTTTTTTTAAGATAGTCAAATCGATTGAGACCCACATCTGACCTAAATATTACTCCTTCAATGTGCTTGTCCTCTCTTGTCTGCCTGATTTCTTATATTTCTCAATAGCATTTCATCGGCAGGATCCCCAGTAATGTTTACTTTTCCGGGTGTCTCATAGGTGTGACACCTGTCATAAGTGGATTAATGTGCACATAAAACATCAACTTGTAAAATCTCTTTCTCTCTTTATTACATCTAACGATCTGAATAGTCCTTGCAATGTATATCCTGGCTATCCTATATTTATGCTATATTATGCAGTACACATAAAAGTATGGATTATGAAACTTATGATATTTTTGAATCCTGTTTTTCTTGGAATCATTATGAAAAATGCATGTAGAACTCAACAGCCTTTCACTGAACTCAAATTAGGGTTTTGCAATCAAATTGTCCACATAACCATACTGGGGACTTCAATTTTTGTCCATTCATCTATTGACCAACATCAATAAGCAAAAAGAAAAGTTAGAGCATGAAGTTTTTCAATTATTTATGATTATAAGTTTTTTTTATCATTATCATTTTTTAGTTTTGCTATTTTCTTATTATCTATGATATTACATGAACTGAGTTATTCTTGTAGTAAATATGAGATAATTCTTTTATTTTATATTTCTTTTTTTGTGGGAAAGGGGGAGAAGGGGAGGATCCCAAAAGATTCTATACAAAAATGTATGCAATATTAATAAAAGATGAAGGAAAGCTGAAATACAATTTCTTATAGCTAATTTCATTATTTTCATCACTTGAATAATATGTAGCAACAGTAAGGCACTGCTTATTGCCTGCAGCAAAAAAGTTTTGATAGTAGATGGCACGCTATTATTCTGAAATTCTCTTACCATGTGAGTAGTGTTAATAAGGAAAGTGTAGACTTGTGTGTGGTGTCATCAAGATATACATAAAATGTTCTACATTTTCTCAGTGTGACCATGCCTTTACACTGGTTAAACATGATGTAAACAAGGAATTTATATATATCTTACCTTTAAAATCCTTAAATATACACGCTTTCCTCCAAGACTTTGTTTTGAATCCTCAAGTTCTTAGTCTCTTACCTATGCTGCATTTTGGCACCTAAGTCCTAAATCTCCAAATACCTTTTCATTGTAGTAGTACTATGCACTCCTTATTCAAGTTCTAAAAAATCTTTCACCTCACCTACTAACTAAAAATCACATTTCACAGAGAAGACTGGGAGAAACACCTTAATTAGGAGCACTTAAATATGACTAGATCATTCAATAGGAATTTTTAAAGGTAGCCTTCCAAACAACTGAACTGAAAAAGTACAAATAAATTTATTAATCCTACAATTTCTTAAGATTTCCAAAAATGCACCTTCACATACAGATGAAAACATATCAAACAATTTCATCATTACACTCAACATTGCAACTAAATATTAAAATAGATAAATAAAACAAGATGACTATCTTCATTAAGAGGCTACATTCCCTTTCATATTGCATGGCTTGAATGAAATAAAAAACTTTTAACTTGAAAACATTAATAAATGTTGGAGAAAATGGGAAAAAGAAAAAAAAAAAAATTATCCCAACTAATTCTACACCTATTTCATATACTGCATTCATTGGAAATACTTTTCAACTAATCTGTGATCCCGCAATCTCTTGTAAAAGGTTGACTTTGGACAAAGAAAAAACTGACCTCTTGAACACTAACATCAAATTCCATTGAAAAGGAAAAGAAAAGAAGAGAAATTAAAAGAAAAGGAAAAAAGGGATATCCTCTGAATATAGGCTAAGAAAATAATCTCAAATATTATCTCCTTACTAAAATGTCAAAAATAATTCCCCACATAAAAGTAACTTTTGAGGTTCATGATCTTTAGCAAAATATACTTAAATTACTCATCAGATTCTATTACACTAGAAAAGAAAATATTATAAATAAAAATCCTTTTAGGTAAAGCACTTTGGTCACATGTAAAGATCTTAGAGTGTGAAGAGACATCTTATTGATGAGCCCGTTTTCTGCTGGGCGGCAGAATGAGCTTGGTAGTGGAGAGAGATATGATTGTAGACCTTCAACTGGGATTTACATTTCTCGCTGAAATGGGAAACCAGCAACCTATTATAGTTCTAATGAAATCTTTGATAGGACATGTAAATTGTTCATGGAATTTAGTTTACTGAAACATCTCTAGACTAAAGCTCACTTGTGTTTTGTATATGCCTTTCTCTACCTAAATGATCAAGCTCAACAAAAATATAAGTGATTACTTTTAAGAATTTTCTTTTTACTGCATAGAAGACACACACCTATCTCTTAGATATTTTTGGAGGTAAAACATTTTGTGTTAATGTAATACACAACTAATTTAGTCCAAATACTGAATGTATAGTTGATACATTAATTACTGTTTACTAGGAACAACTATTATAAAAAAAAAAAAATACTACAAAGTATGTTCCTACAGCCCTGTCATTATGCACTGGACAACAAAACTGCTATCAAACTTGTGTTAGCTTTTTTCTTGACAATCTATCCAACATTACTGTTCTTTTGGTGGCTCTAAAACTTAATGAAAGGGCTGGTAATATCAACCCCTTGGATCTGGTTGCTTCACAGCAATCACATGGCCCACAATAAGGGCATTAGGCTTATGTGCGCGGCTGCTATGATGCGTGCACAACTTGTAGGCCAGGCTCAAGCGAACACTCATGTGCAGTAACATGAATCTATGCCTCCCCTTTGCTATGTTATTTTCTATTTTTATGCATAACTGTTTTAATAGTTTTTTCTTTGCTATTTCCAAATGTTCATATTCATCACTTGATATGCATTATCCAGATAGTCATAAACTGTTTTCCTTGTATAGACTCCATATTCTCTCACTAGGTAATCCATAATTCAGGGCCAAAATTAATAAGTAACATTGTTATTATTTATCTATTTTTTCCTTCTTTATAATAATAAATTTTTTGTAATAAAGGCTGCCAGGAATAGGATGCTGAGCATGAAAATGGGGACTTCACTGGAGCCCCCACTCTTCCAGTCATGGCTCATGGACACACTGAGGGGTCTTTCCTGTCACCCTGGCCTTCAGCCAAAATGCTCATGAGAGCAAGTTTGCATCACCTTGGCCTACAGACAAATTTTCCCATGACAGTATGTTTACGTCATCCAGCCCTCAAGGCAAATTTTTTTGTGACGTGCTCACATCATCCTGATTGTAGGGGTTAAGTATCTGTGCATAATTGTGCATCTATTTTTTTTTTTTAGAATCAAAAAGCTACTTTAGGTTATTACAAATCAACAATCAATCCATAATATACTCAACCCATTACTGCCAGCTACATGCATTGGTGCCCACTGTAGTTTTGTTCTATGAATTTTGTTTACACATATATGGCTCTACTTGTGTTTTGTCACCATAGAATCAGTTAGTAGGTCTGATCTGATTACCACATTCACTACATTTTTCAGATTTTTTTCCCTAATACTTTTTCATTACTGTCATTATCACTATTATTAGAATTATAATGTTACTAACAATACCACATATTACTTTTTTCATTCCAAAAATTAAGAGAAGACAAGATCAGGTAGGCCTGTTAATTGACTTCTTGGTGATTAAACCCTATTCCAGCCATCAATTTGTAAAGCAAAATTAATAAATCAATATCACAGTACAGTGGATACAAATGTATAAATCTTCCCATCAGTGGAGATAAAAAACACTAAATGTGCATTGTCTAGTCCATTTTTCACTATCTTACTACAGCTTAACTGAAGGAATATTCACATACAGGCACACCGCATAGGAACACACCCAAACCCCAAATTTACCCATTAATCCCCATGCCCTCACACTCTTGTACATGCACATGTCCCCACAAATGCAAGCATCCAGCCATACACCCACTCATTCCTAACTTAAAAGTACTATTAAGGATCATTACAGATTGTCTAACAACCAGGCATCTACAAAGGAATGCAACCTAAACTCAACACCTATACACACACAAAAAAATAAACTCCCAAATACTAACTCATTTTCTCAAACTATTCCCTCACGCAGCCACTGACTTGCAGACCCTCACGCAGCCACTGACTTGCAGACCCTCACGCAGCCACTGACTTGCAGACCCTCACGCAGCCACTGACTTGCAGACACTCACGCAGCCACTGACTTGCAGACACTCACGCAGCCACTGACTTGCAGACACTCACGCAGCCACTGACTTGCAGACACTCACGCAGCCACTGACTTGCAGACACTCACGCAGCCACTGACTTGCAGACACTCACGCAGCCACTGACTTGCAGACACTCACGCAGCCACTGACTTGCAGACACTCACGCAGCCACTGACTTGCAGACACTCACGCAGCCACTGACTTGCAGACACTCACGCAGCCACTGACTTGCAGACACTCACGCAGCCACTGACTTGCAGACACTCACGCAGCCACTGACTTGCAGACACTCACGCAGCCACTGACTTGCAGACACTCACGCAGCCACTGACTTGCAGACACTCACGCAGCCACTGACTTGCAGACACTCACGCAGCCACTGACTTGCAGACACTCACGCAGCCACTGACTTGCAGACACTCACGCAGCCACTGACTTGCAGACACTCACGCAGCCACTGACTTGCAGACACTCACGCAGCCACTGACTTGCAGACACTCACGCAGCCACTGACTTGCAGACACTCACGCAGCCACTGACTTGCAGACACTCACGCAGCCACTGACTTGCAGCCACTCACGCAGCCACTGACTTGCAGCCACTCACGCAGCCACTGACTTGCAGCCACTCACGCAGCCACTGACTTGCAGCCACTCACGCAGCCACTGACTTGCAGCCACTGACTTGCAGCCACTGACTTGCAGCCACTGACTTGCAGACACTCACGCAGCCACTGACTTGCAGACACTCACGCAGCCACTGACTTGCAGACACTCACGCAGCCACTGACACTCACGCAGCCACTGACACTCACGCAGCCACTGACACTCACGCAGCCACTGACTTGCAGACACTCACGCAGCCACTGACTTGCAGACACTGACACTCACGCAGCCACTGACTTGCAGACACTGACACTCACGCAGCCACTGACTTGCAGACACTGACACTCACGCAGCCACTGACTTGCAGACACAGACACTCACGCAGCCACTGACTTGCAGACACAGACACTCACGCAGCCACTGACTTGCAGACACTCACGCAGCCACTGACTTGCAGACACTCACGCAGCCACTGACTTGCAGACACTCACGCAGCCACTGACTTGCAGACACTCACGCAGCCACTGACTTGCAGACACTCACGCAGCCACTGACTTGCAGACACTCACGCAGCCACTGACTTGCAGACACTCACGCAGCCACTGACTTGCAGACACTCACGCAGCCACTGACTTGCAGACACTCAACGCAGCCACTGACTTGCAGACACTCACGCAGCCACTGACTTGCAGACACTCACGCAGCCACTGACTTGCAGACACTCACGCAGCCACTGACTTGCAGACACTCACGCAGCCACTGACTTGCAGACACTCACGCAGCCACTGACTTGCAGACACTCACGCAGCCACTGACTTGCAGACACTCACGCAGCCACTGACTTGCAGACACTCACGCAGCCACTGACTTGCAGACACTCACGCAGCCACTGACTTGCAGACACTCACGCAGCCACTGACTTGCAGACACTCACGCAGCCACTGACTTGCAGACACTCACGCAGCCACTGACTTGCAGACACTCACGCAGCCACTGACTTGCAGACACTCACGCAGCCACTGACTTGCAGACACTCACGCAGCCACTGACTTGCAGACACTCACGCAGCCACTGACTTGCAGACACTCACGCAGCCACTGACTTGCAGACACTCACGCAGCCACTGACTTGCAGACACTCACGCAGCCACTGACTTGCAGACACTCACGCAGCCACTGACTTGCAGACACTCACGCAGCCACTGACTTGCAGACACTCACGCAGCCACTGACTTGCAGACACTCACGCAGCCACTGACTTGCAGACACTCACGCAGCCACTGACTTGCAGACACTCACGCAGCCACTGACTTGCAGACACTCACGCAGCCACTGACTTGCAGACACTCACGCAGCCACTGACTTGCAGACACTCACGCAGCCACTGACTTGCAGACACTCACGCAGCCACTGACTTGCAGACACTCACGCAGCCACTGACTTGCAGACACTCACGCAGCCACTGACTTGCAGACACTCACGCAGCCACTGACTTGCAGACACTCACGCAGCCACTGACTTGCAGACACTCACGCAGCCACTGACTTGCAGACACTCACGCAGCCACTGACTTGCAGACACTCACGCAGCCACTGACTTGCAGACACTCACGCAGCCACTGACTTGCAGACACTCACGCAGCCACTGACTTGCAGACACTCACGCAGCCACTGACTTGCAGACACACTCAGTCATTGACTTGTAGACACTCACTCACTCACTCACTCACTCTCAAACAAACACACACACTCATTGTCATGCAGTTAAAGATGGTCATGGCATAAATACATATGGTGAAGTGGTTATTCTAAATGGATTGAAAGTAATCCAAGGAGCTTCTTACTCCAAAATTACATTATGAACTTAAAACACTTCACATACTATCAAAGAACTTTCGTCAACAAAGAAGCTACTGCAGTTTAGTACCAAGACTTCAAAATAATACATTTACGCAACACAAAGAGGAAGAAAGAAAGGGTGACAACTTTTATTTCAATCAAATTTCATTTTTAGAAACTGAAGTCCAATCAGATTTCCACATGCTGTTTCCTTCATTATCATTATTATCATCATCTTTATTATTATTATCATCTTTATTATTATTATTATTATTATTATTATTATTATTATTATTATTATCATTATTATTCAAAATTATAATAATTTCATTTTTCCCCTTTTATTAATGGTCATGTTTTATCCATTCAATAATCACACAAGTTTACAGCAAACAAACTAAATGCATGTACCATACTTATTACATACAAACTATAATTCACATTTTAAACAGTCTGATCTGTATCTCTCAATTCTCAGGTTTAAAGTGACCAAAACAATTATTGGCAAACTGAAAGAAAACTTACTTTTCTGATTATCAAAAAATCTCTAAATATTAATATCAACAGGAAATATGAAGTTGGAAAAAGAAAAATCAATGCTCATCTTTTTAAACTTTTAAAACTAGACCACAATCTTTGATTTGTATAACTTTTAAATTACATTTTTCTTCTTTTTATCCCTTATTTTCCATTTATCTTTACTATCATTTTTAAATGCTGATATGCAATTTAACTTCTCCCTCCTCACCCAAATTAACCACATCTCTCTCCTAGGCATGTCTCCATTAAGTATTAATATTCAGGTAATGATTCTGCAGTTGCAGCTAATCTGAAAAAAGTGTGAATACTCTATGCTTGTATGTGAAATGCTCTTTATTTTCTATTCAATTATGTATTTTCATATGACCCTAAAACTGAAGCGGAGTGCAAGTAAATTTCAGTTTTTCAATATATATGTATGTATGTGTGTGTGTATGTATATATATATATAAATATATATATATATATATATATATATATATATATATATATATATATATATATATATATATATACGCACACACACACACACACACACAACTTTTGGAGTGCTTCCTAAGAATTAATGTGCCGATCTCCAGAAAATTGGTCAGAATTTTCCTGGAAGCTAATGTCTAACTCAAGGGTTGCCATAGGGACCATAGGGTACTTTCTGGGGGCCATCGAGCAATATGAAAATCATGATGCCAAAACAAACAATTTGATCACACAAAGTACCTACATCACATTATCCATTGCATACCAATAAATAAGCTAATCACCCACATATCATTAACAAGCTAATCACTCTCATATCAATAAATAAGAATCTTTCCATAAAGTGTTCTTGTACTATAGCTATTGACACCATGGCTATTCAAAACAAGTAATAACCGAGTCTGAAAAGATGACAGACACTGAGTTTATCACATATTGGTCAAGGGGCTATAGAATGAAAAAGGTTGGGAACCACAGGTCTAATTCAGACAACTTTGGCATTAAGATCTGCACCACTTACCTTGAATAAAATCAGTAATCATGTCATTAATTAGCCATCTCTATTAAGGACAAGTTCCACCAACCAAGCAAGTAGCTTTTACATACAAGTAAACCAAAGGTTTCCTGATAAAAATAAAAAATAAAAAGCTACTTACTACTGATTTTTGTGTTGGATTTCTTCATATATGAAACAGTTGTATATGAAGATGGTTATTTGTGCATGTGCAATTTCAACACTATAATACTAGAAAACTGACCAACATTTCCTAAAATACTAACCTAAACTAGTTACTGACAGCCCAAACATTACAAACTAAAGAATTTATTCCCTATTAGTGGTACTTTACTGTACAATGTAGAATACAGTCATGTGCACAATACCCTAAGTATTCATACAACTTCTAATCAGTTCAATACAGTATTCACTGAGTTTTGTTTTACAAAATGTCTCTACAAGTAGATGGTACAAGTGCTCAGCTACTCATTCTTTGAATTTGACAAATATTTTTTTCTTTTCTCTTCACATATACTATCAATAATGATGCTGTTATCATTATAGACATCATACTTATTATGTTATTAACATTACTAACAGCAATACAAGTTAAACAATTATCTATAAAAATCAAGGAAAAGGATAAACAAGTGACATTAGCAGTACAAGGATAGACTCCTTAGCGACCAAGTACTTGATGAGACATCTGTAAAGACAATTAATAAACCAAACTCAAAGTGGGCATGGCATGTGCATATATGCCATCCCAACAGCAAGGGTTTATACCCATTGCTGCCAAAAACATGTGATGTCCACTGTAGTTTTGTTTTATGAATTGTGTCTACTCATAGATGGCTCCACAGGTGTTCAGCCATCAAGGAACCAATTAATAGGGCTACATGACTTCACCTGATTCCCCCTTTTCTTGAGTTTGATATTCCCC
>NC_091551.1:25774089-25784089 GCF_042767895.1 Penaeus vannamei | reverse complement strand
TATATATATATATATATATATATATATATATATATATGAAATCATATGCACAGGCTAATAATAAAATCAGAAATGAAAATAAGTTGTAAAAAGTGTCACGCATAAACTAACATCCCACACATCTCACATGCCTATGGCCAACCTCAACTCGACTTGCAGCAAATAATTCAGCAATGGAGCAATTTGCATAAGCCATCTTTGCACATGTGTCTCACTGTAACATACTCTGAAATGTACTGTCTTTTCAATGTACTTCTCTATAGGGTATTTCTAAGGATAGGTACTGCCACTCTGTCTTGAAGAAAAGACTAATTGGCATCTGATGACCTAAGCCCCCACCCATTGATCATCATTAATATTTCTTTATTTTCTGTCTCCCCCCCCACCCATTGTTAAAAAAAAAATAATAAATAAATAAATGCAGAAACTCACATCACAATAGGCACAAATTTACAGATGTCATAAAGGGGGTGAACTTTAGTGATCTCACTGTATTTAGCCATCTAAGATGGCTAAATATGTGTGTTAAAGTTTATAACAGGACTACAACTACACTGAAGCCAACAACTATCCTAACTGTACAACCAACTACAGAGAAATGTATTAACACAAATGCTTCCTAACCTGGAGCTTCATCCAAGATCCCCTACCAATTGCTGCAGTCCCTAGCTAGTGAAAATTGTCATATATACCACATTATAATAACGAGGTGTTCCATACCATAAAGGACTATCACAAAATTCTAAGGAAAATGTCCATTTCACTTTTGGGACTAAGACTAAATAAAGTGGTGCTACCTATCTTATATGAAATAATCTGTGTAAGAAACAAATATCAGGAGAAAAGAAGAAAATGAAGATTATGTCCACAGCAATCAGGAGGGTCCAGAAACACAGCTCCCTAGTTTGGGAGGTTATTGGTTTATGAGGTAAAGTTTGAGGATTCCCATGTGTCTCCAAGGCTGGAGTACCTGGGACTGTCTTAGAGGGGTGCTGTCACTTTGTAAACCGTTACCTTTTTTTCCCCCAAGGATAAAACTTAACACAATAAATATACAATATTGGCAGATGTGGACTGTTACTTGTCAACACAAATCCACTAACATATTTGCCTATGATACTACACCTATCATTTTGACCATCGCAAACTGAACAGTGTGAGGTCTCATGTTGGACTATGGGTACACTGACTTTATCTCCAACTTTGGAGAAAATATTAAACAATATATCATTTGGATTTCATGCTAAAGATTACGGTGGCTTAATAACAAGTGACTATTCCACCTCAAGGGGCAAGATTTCTGATGTTTTAATTAAATCAGCAAGAAAATTGGGAAATAAAGAGAAGGGGTCCAAGGGCTTAGCTTCAGTAAAGAAATACTCCAGAGGCTTGCCCCTAATTACCCATAGGTCCCCTAAGACTGCACGTGGCTTAGATGAATGCATGCTATACTTCAAAGAAAAAGATATTTTCTCAAACTATATGCTGCAATTAACTGCATGAAAGTTTTTAAAAACTGAGTGAACTCATATCGTATGCCTATAATAAGCCTTTAAATATCATACCATGACCAAACTTTCCTTGCTCGTGATGTTTAGTGTTATAGTATACAGCAGTTGGTGGTGGGTCTATTAGAAAGGTTTTATAGTTCATATAGCAGTTGTCTGTGCTTTTAGGATGGGGTTCGTGTGTAGTTTGATCTGTAGACAATCTCCGGCAGATGCAGTACTGTTGTAAACTTTTACCTAGACCTGCTGCCTTTCCAGTCACAGCATGCCTTTACACTTCAGGAAAAAGTAAAAAGTTACTATTATAATCGGTAATTCTTTACGGTGCAGACGCTCTCGCCTGAGACTAAGTCCCCTAACTCCACCTAACAATCTTGGGGGACATCGGGGGAACTAGGGGGTTGGAGGGAGGATAAAGAGTGGGCTCAACTTGATTTCAGTATCAGTAAATGATTGAAGGTAATTATGAATGCCATGAAAAGCGACTTCAGAAATGCAAGCCAAAATTTACATTTTCTAAAATTGAAGAAATACAACATTTCCAAAATGCGAGAGTCCAATTATGCCTCTATATTTGAATATCTGAAAGCACAAATACACATGGTAACCAACACAAAATTTACTCAACTGTCAGGTCACCAGTGAAGTCCAGAAATGTACGTGTTATTTGCATACTTGAATTATGTTAATTATTGACTGTATTGTTTGACTAGTTTGGCAATTAAAAATATTAATGGGTTAGCCAAAACTGAGGATCAAAATACAAACATGAATATATACGAAAGGTTAGTCAATAGTCATGTGCATTTTTATATAGTACATGGAATATTATACTTGAACTTTAATGAACAATTAAAAATCTCTGCTAAATTATCACCTTATGATTGGTCATGAGGTAGTGGTGATGAAGGTGTGCAGTAGGACAGAAGACGGTGTACGAGCTGCACAGCAACTTAATTTTTTGGACTTAGGCTGTGAGCCACACTTTCCATGACCTTTTCCCTTTAATTGTGGCATTACCATTCATGTCTGCAGATTATTTCTTGTATCAACCACTATTACTTTTTGTCCTCTATAGGAATATCGTCATCAATTTGCCCTAACTTAGTGCATCCATACCTTAAAGATTAAAAGAAGTAAAAAGAAGCAAACGCAAGTTTAACTCTTCCAGACAGATATTTGGTTTATTATTTTATGGTGTGAATGCAGAGCCCCTCATCAACCCTAGGGCACCCCTAGTCATGGCAACTCCCCTGCTATCAGGCCTATCAAATCAAGATCGTCGATGGAAAAATGGTATTTAATCTCCACAACAATTCATTGGCAATAGCAACAAGACCAAGAATAAAGTAAATCATTGGATTTCCTGCAGAAAAACCAAATATGGTGTCGCTATCTGTAACAATTACCCATCATTCATGTTTTACCTGTACTGAAGATGCTTTAAGACTGCATGAAGATAAAAAAATATATATATATCAAAATATGCTGTGGGACCCAACCCCATTAGTGACAATCTTGGATCCGAAAGCAATGACAGCATGAAAGGCACGAGAAAATGCAGGTAAAATATGAGTATTATGCAAAGAATCAGTCACTATATTGTCTAATGCAGGCCGCTCTCCCCCCTGCAATCTCCTAACCCCTGTGGTAGAAGACAAAGAATCTTGTACATATTCACAACAGGATACAGCGTATGACCGATGGGTGGGAGTGCCCAATACTGAATTTATACAACACTCTCCTGTGGTGAATACATTGAGGATTCTTTGTTTTGCTGGGAATTGGGGAGGCGCTAATCCCCATGGGTGGGTCACAAGAGGCAGAGCCCCATACATTCAGCAAAAAGTGAGGTATTTTTTTCATTGTTTTATTACATTATTGTTAGTTTACCCCACAATTTCCCTCGCACTTTTCAAGTACTCCCCTGCTATCAGGGCTAATAATGTGGGGCTTTGGGGGTTCTGCAGCATAACTCCTACATGTGTGTGTACTAGAGTATGAGAGGAATCCGTCAATACCAAAACTGAGATTAGTTATGCAAAAGTATTGAGAAATAACTATAAAATTCTATAAAAATCATCGGTAATTCAAAGCAAGACAAATGCGCTTATTTGTTATGTTTTTTTTTCTCTTACCCCCTTCAATCTTGGAGGACCTGTGGAGAATCGGGGATTGAAGGGGGGGGGGGGGGGTATACGAGAAATAATGGAGTCAAAAGTGAAATTTTTGAAAAAAATGTCCAGCACAGCTCCAAGATGCACTGCACCAGTGTCAGTGTTGCTGAAATCCCAACGAAATTTGTTAACCTAACCTAACCTAACTTGGAACCCCTTCCCTGCGGGTATATCTATTGGGAGCACGCCCCTGGACCACCTTTGCTGGGGTATTTCATTACCCCTTCCCTGGGGGTACTTCCCTGTACAAACGAAGCATACCTTCCTAACCCCCTAAGGGGGGCAAGCCCTTCCCTGGGGGTATTTCTCTATTGGGGGCAAGCCCCCAAACCCCCTTTCCTAGGGGTATTTCACTGTACTTTTCAGAAAGCTCAGTTTTGTTTACATTTGAGACGGTTCGAGACAATGAAGTTTGTGGACGTAGAGAGGCAACCTTTGAATTTAAACTAAAGGATAACGTTTGAGGTCCCCAGAATTTTATTAACTTTGCCGATATGTACGAACACTAGTCAATAATTCTATCGTACTTTCCTCGGTATTTGTAGTGCGTCCACCTTAATTAGAATTGCCAAATCACCGAAGGAAGGTATAGCCCACAAGAAGCAAAATAGTCTGTCACTTTGCCAAACACTATGGGTTAATATTACCGAGGGCAACACAGATGGAGAGAAATGGAAACCATCTTATATAGCATAAGAAAGAGTCATAAACAACAAAAGTACAGCTGCTGCGACCTACTTACTGTAAAATGACCAAAATATCTGCTGCATATCAGACACTCACTAGTCCACAACATCCTCACACAGCCAGTTCTAAATGTCTGTTTTCTATAAGCTGGCATGAAGTGCTAATAAAGGGGGCGTACAGGGAACTTGGCCCCTATGTCTAGGGAATAAACAGAAGGTAGGATTATAGGGTTCGCATGATATCCTGGTTTTGGGACTTCATCTCTGGAGGGCACGTTGCTCTCGATAAGAAATACTGCATTATGAACCCATACCAAGGCTACCTCAAAGCCTAGCAAGGTAAGGAAGTAAGTTTGTCAAGTTCCTAATAATTCATCAAAATAAATAACCTGTCTGAGCTCTATTTAGTCATATATTTGGAAGAGGATTGCCGACCTTTACTAGAGCATGAAGCTGGAGGCGACGATAGTTTCATGCTGACTTACTCAGAAGTTACCGTATTGCAACAGGCAAGGGATGGTAGACTACTTCTGAACCATACAGATTTGAATACACAAATACACTCAGAAATCATCTTGCCAATATTGATCCCATGATTTTTAGTGCCTCTATTTATATAAATAAAAAGCCTTCTGCAATCAGACTTAAAAAGAGAAATCACGACCTGTTTTCCCCAGCCTGCCTCTGCGGCACAACGTTTGGCAGTAGAAACGCAATAATAATTTCCTTTAAAACCATCCACCGATATCAGCATCGGGAAACCCAGTGCACTAACAAACAGGTTTCGTCTCGTGGCTGTCTATTGTATACGGAAACAAGGTCAGCTTTTCCTCCAGGAGAGCGGCCCGGTCACACGGGACGACTGTCACACCTGCGTTATTCGCCCTCCTGCCGATTTCCTTCCTTTACATGAATGAAAAAGTGCTCGCACGTAGCACCGCGACTGCCAACCATCCCTAGATTGTACAAAAGTCTTCCCGAAGAGGACTCACGGGACGAACATCTGCACACTCACCTCCATCACGTCCAGCCCGTCAGCAGCCATGTTGGATCTGGCCGAGGAGCCAAAGAGCCAAGAGCCAAGAGCCAGGCCGGGAAATACGCAAGTGAGCCTCGCGTTGCGCACTACGGAACTACTCTCTTGAGACTCGCACAACACCGTCTCGGGCTCCCTTGTCTCCTAATTGTTAATTAAGCACTGCAATATTATCCTGACGGAATTTCTGGACGAATAGTGATACCTTTCGCCAATGGCGTGCATTCGAATTCATCTAAGGGACAACAGAATTCCAAAATTATTTAGTTCATCAACCCTACTTTAGTTACATCTCCAAGATCAATTATGTGGAAATCAAACCGATTATATGTATATGCAGTGAACGTGTAACACTTAAAACTGATGTGTAAGAGCTTGAAATAAGAGATGAAACCATCGTGTGCCGTACTGTATTGAGGTGGCGGTCTACAACCCGACCCGAAACAGGAAATGCAATGACGAAATTCAACATTAGCTAAATAGGAAATCCTCTGTTTCGTTAAAATATACATGAAATTACTACATGAATGGGAAGGAAGGCAAACTACACAGAACGGAAGCACTACAATTAATTATGTGCATACACATACAACAAAAGCATTCACACTCCGGAAATGTTGTGTGTATTTCACGCACAACATGACAACAATAGAAAGTGAAAATCCCTGTAAAGTAAGAGGAATTATATTTTGAATCTTTACCTAAACATGAGTGCCGTCCCCAATGACTGCGAGGCAAGGAAGGGGCTGACCCGGAACGTTATTCTCGCACCTCGATAGCATGAAAGCAGATGTAATGAAACTCTTAACAGAACACAAGATCCACATACATGAGTTTACATTATATGATATATGATATCTTAAATTGCTGGTGGAGTCTCTGCCAATACAAGAGAGTACATGTGCCATAATGGGTCTTATATTGAGGTTAGCATTATCCACCATGTAGCGTTGCACAGGAAGAAAAATCGAACGGTGAACGCACTATGACTAGAGCCTAAAGGATTGCTTTTTAAGTACCATCCATAAGCCTAACCCTATATCGCGTCCCTAAAAAATAAACGACCGAGTTTCACCATCCGGAAGTGTGTTCCACAATCGCCTTGCGACTCGAGGCTACATGACTGGAAGGAAAACCTTACTTTCTTTTCTGTTTTTCAGTCTCCGGATGCACTCCTTTATACAGACACACATCCTTAGATATACGTGCATATACACTCACAGTGTGTAGCCGCGCGTACACACTAATCTATGTATATATAGTTACTAGTCTCTCTCTCTCTCTCTCTCTCTCTGTCTCTCTCTCTCTCTCTCTCTCTCTCTCTCTCTCTCTCTCGCTCTCCCTCTCTCTCTCTCTCTCTACACACACACACGCACAAACTGAAACACATACATACACACACGCGCACACAAACACACATTCACACAAACATACATATATATACATAGTATATATATGTATATATATACATATATATATATTTATATATACATATATAAGTATATACATATATATACATATATATTTAAGTGTATATACGTATATATATATATATATATATATATATATATATATATATATGTATGTATGTATGTATATATATAAATATATATATATTTATATATATATGTACATTTATATATATATATATATATATATATATATATATGCATATATATGAACATATATATGTATATATACATATGTATATATATATATACATATACATATTTATACATACATACATATATATATATATATATATATATATATATATATATATATATGTATATATATATGGGTGGGAGGGACTTTTCCCTCCTCCCAGCCTTTCCATTTATACAAAACATTGCCGATTGGTTATATCTGTGGGGAGGATGGACTGGCAAGGCGCACTTCCCCTGAGCCTCCCATTAACCCCAAAGCCCCTAAGCCACCTGGACTTAATGGGAGGCTATGGGAGGCTCGGGGGAGGTGGGCCTTGCCGGTGCTCCTCCATCCAGATATAACCAATCGGCAGTGCTCAGTTTAAATGGAAAGGCTGGGAGGAGGGGAAAAGTCCCTTTGACCCAGCAAGTGAGGCTGACTGTGGGCCCTGTTGGGAGTGCGGCTGCTGGAACGCAGGCTGGGGACGGGAACTATTCATCCCACCTGTGTTCTGGCCTAGGGAACCCCACTGGTGGATGATGGGGCCCACAGCCTGCCACCCCCTTTTATATGGAGCAGTGTTGGTGGGAGTGGTAGAGGTGGTGTCCACCTGGAGTGAATGCCCAAGGCTAAACAGGCGGGAAGTCAGAGTGGGGGCTTGGAACGTCCGTTCTTTATGCCAGGATGATCGGTTGCCTCTACAGTCGAGGGAACTGGGGAGGCTGAGAGTTGAGGTGGCTGTTCTCTCTGAGGTGAGAAGACCTGGCAGCGGCATGACCAGTGTAGCTGGCTACACCTATTGCTGGTCAGGCCGCAGTGACGGTTTCCATCTCCAGCAGACTCCAGCCCTCGTAGTAAGGTTACTCCTTTTGATGAGCATATAATGGTATTGAGACTGAAGCTAGCATTTGGCTTCATGTCTCCTGTTGCTGTGTACGTTCCTACCGATGTTTGTAAACTCGACATGAAAGAGATGTTCTATGTCAAACTTGCCTCTGTGGCAGACAGTTATCCCCGGCGAGATATTCGTATTGTCCTGGGTGTCTTCAATGTGGTATCTGGCTGTGATCGAGCTGGCTATGACATGTCTTTTCAGGAGCTGATGCTGGTAATGAGAATAGCCTCCTTTACCGGGACTTTGCTATGTTCCAGAAATTGAGGATTTCTGGCTCCTGGTACCAGCACCCAGACCCACATCATTGGACATGGTACAGCGATGCGGGTAATGCAGCCAAGGAGATCGACCACATACTCGTTAGCACTTGTTGGAGGATCCTCCAGAACTGCATGGTGTATAGGAGTGCTGAGTTCTGTGGTACTAACCATAGATTGGTTGTAGCTACCGTCCGGGTCCACTTCAAAACTCCCCAGCAGTCCAATGATTACCCTAGGGTGTTTCATTTGGACAGGCTGAGGGAGGGGGAGTGTGCCTGCGGGTTTCCTGAGGCAATCTCTGGTCGTTTCACAATGCTCGACAGTCTGACGGACCTTCTTCTGTCGGATACCTTCAAGCGCGAAATGCTTGATGCAGCCCAAGAGACGATTGGTGTACGCTTGAGAGCAATACAGAATTTCATCTCACAGGAGACACTGGAAGCCACGGATGCTTGTCATGTGGCTCGTCTGACAGGGGATCGGGAACTGCACCATTCTCATGTGCGCAGAACAGTTTATTAGGAGTCTTGCTGAGGAGGTCGAAGGTCATTTCTTAGTAAATGACCTTCGTCTTGCATACCAAGCCCTGAGAAAGCTGAACTCCAAGCTTTCTTCACATGTGACAGCAGTTCATTTAGTAAGTGGCCAGATCGTCTCAGATCCTGTTGCAGTGCGGTTATGTTGGCCTGAGTATTTTGAGCAGTTGTACCAGGTTGACTCACCAACAGTTAACTTGGATGAGGGCAGTGCCGTGATTCCGATGCCGGACTCACCCATCAGTGAGGATCCTCCCTTCGTAACTGAAGTTAGGGGGGCGATTTCCAAGCTGAAGAGTGGTAAAGCAGCAGGTGTCTGTGGCATACCAGCTGAACTGTTAAAGGCTGGTGGTGAATCTATGGCACGGGGGTTACATGCTGTCCTGGCTGCCATCTGGTGGTCTGGTACCGTTCCTCCTGACCTGTTGAGGGGTGTGGTCATACCTCTCTGGAAGGGGAAGGGGGATCGATGGGACTACAGCAATCACTGAGGTATCACACTGCTCAGTATGCCAGGCAAGGTTCTCACCCACATCCTTGTAAGACATATCAGAGGCCAGAGCAATCCGGATTCACTCCTGGTAAAGTCCACAATTGACAGTATCCTTGTGCTTCGAGCCATTGTAGAGCGGCTCCATGAATTCGGGCGTGGACTGCTTGCAGCCTCTATTGACCTCAAGAAGGCCTTCGATACGGTGCATCGGGAATCACTCTAAGAGATCCCGAGACCGAGAGAAATTCCAACAAGGATTATTGGACTAATAGCAAGTCTGTATACTGGTACTGAAAGTACTGTAAAGTGTAGTGGGGGCTTGTAGAGTTCTGGAGTGAGGCAAGGCTGTGTCCTTGCACTAACTAACTAACACTTGCATGGACTGGATACTGGGCAGAGCTACTATTCAAAGTCATTGTGAAGCAACTCTGGGCAATATCAAGGTTACAGACCTTGACTTTGCTGATGTTGCTATTCTATCTGAGTGTTTGGAAATCTTAGTGGTGGCTCTGGATGCATTTAGCAATGAAGCAAAGCCCTTGGGTCTAGAAGTCTCCTGGACCAAGACCAAGGTCCAATACTTTGGGGACTTGCAAGGAGAACTTGTTCAGTCGGTATGTGCTTGCGGTGAAGACATTGAAGTCACAGAGAGCTTCACATACCTTGGTAGTGTAGTTTATAACTCTGGGCTGTCAGACCAGGAAGTCAGCAAACGGATTGGCCTGGCAGCAGGAGTCATGAACTCTCTCGACAAGAGTATTT
>NC_091551.1:25764089-25766589 GCF_042767895.1 Penaeus vannamei | reverse complement strand
TATATATGTATACATATATACATATATATTATATATATATATATATATATATATATATATATATATATATATATATATATATATATATATATTTATTTATTTATCTATAAGTGTGTGTGTGTGTTTGTGTGTGTGCGCATATATGTGTACACATATATATATGTATATATAAATATATATATATATATATATATATATATATATATATATATATATATATGTATGTATGTACACAAACACATGGATGTGAGTTTTATTTACAGAAAATACAGCTTTTCCGTTCCTATATGAAGTCATGACCAAAACAGTTTTCTTTCCTGTATTTCAGTGTTGAGAATGTTTTTATTACTGCATATTACAATTGTATATCTATCGTACTGTATTAACTTTTGTTTGAAGCATGGATTCAATGCGTAAGATTCGTTAAATCTTGGCTAAATTATTGGTAAAATATACACAAACCGATAACGGATTTTCACAGACCTGCTGTTCGCGGGAGCGCTTTGAACTAAAGCAGAGCACTGGAAACAGTCCTGTTCTCTAGGGTTTAATTCAGATACTTTTTCGGCAGCATTCCGAGATCTTATAGATTCTTTACTAGGGGATGTTAACATAATACTTTCTAGACTGCATTTGCCGTTAATTAAATCAACACTCAATTGGTTTCTCTGTTCGACAAAGCACAAAACATTAACAGACAGTCGTTATGACCCTTTCACCTCTCAGAAAGTTTATTAAATTGTTTTTTTTTTATACAATTAATTCATTCTCTTTGTGTCTCATTTTTATTTGAATGTATAGCTTTTTGCACATTACATGACAAGTATGGAAATTTTAGTTGTTATTGCGACCATCATAATGTTAGCTACTGACCACAGGAAACAGTACTAATTATCGTTATTACTGATATTATCGTAGGTCACTAACATCATAACTATCTTCGTTATTCCCATTACCATAATTTTATTAGCATAGTTGTTCTAGATTAAAACACAATGAACAATCGAGATTATTAAAAACCGAGACACGCTTCGAAATCCTGGATTGCATCTTAACACATGAAGATGGAAATTTGAACTGTACATTGGGCGTTTTTCTACCATAATACCAGCACGGTAACTTTTGTTATTCTTGTTCCTATAGGTGTCATCATAATGTTTATTACTAATCCTATTTTCACTGCTAATTTTATCATTAATACCATTATCATTACTACGTTTCTTATTATCATTATTACTATTATCCTTATAATTGTCTTTTCTTTCATTATGGTATCAATTAATATCAGTTTTATTTTTAGCATCATAAACACCATTCCTGATTGCATAGTAGTTATGTCACTATCATTAGTATTATTGTGATCGTTATTAGAAGAAAATCCCTTAAAGGCCCTATCACACTATCACTTCCGACAATTTTTGCATTTCCGTCTGAATTTGAGTCTCTCCACAAGTATCATTTGTAGACGAAGGCGAATATGATCGTTCCGGACTGACTAATTTCCGCCTTGATCTTGTACTATTAATAAATTAGATAGGATGAGTGAATGTAAATAAAAGCTAATATTCTAGAACATTCGTATATACACAATATACATCATATTTGTTTGAAATAACCTAATATGCATGAGAATGTCCGTGTGATTCCCGGTACCTTCACTCCGATAGCGCCATGTTTGTTTACATGAGTCAGTCAATTTTCATACGGGAAGTTCATTCGGAAACGCAAAAAAATTGACGGAAAAAGTGATCGTGTGATAGGGCCTTAAGTAATCTCCGTGCACTGATCACTAGAATGCGAGTCACTCGGCCTGACTGTTAAAATTGTCCGAGGCCCGACCCAAAGAATATTCGTATATACAGACATGCATATACACAAAGATGAATGCATGTCTTTCTGTCGCGAATATATACATTTATCGATCTATGTATACGGTAAATATGTATGTCTAGACTAATCGATATGCATTTATTTCGATGTATGTGCAAGTATAATGAATGTTCACTGGGTCATGCCTCGCACAATTTTAACAAACTGGCCCATTATTTTGTTTCTTGTGGCCTTTCCATGTACACACATACAAGACCAGTATTTTAATTCAGTGCTGATATTTGAAGCATTTTAGTATAGATAATAGATAATACAGTTACTAAGAAAATCGAAATTTATTAAGTTCATCTGCCATAGATAGCATTGCTTACATGCATAACAATGATGCTACTACTACTACTACTCAAAAAAAAAAAAAAAAAAAAAAAAAAAAAACATAAAGGAACACCAACACTGATCTGTATCAGCATCCATTCAAGAAAGAAAATGAGGTGCGGGAAGGATGGCAGGTGCTTAAAGTGCTCCCAAGAAATACTGAATCCGTTCTCCTGAACGTTGTCATGCGACTACTACTCTCGATGACTTTTAACGGCCACAGGTGTAGAGGTGCCACGCTGTTCTCGCAGAACACTCAAAATATTCGCACAGCGTACGACTTTATTTCGCAAGC
>NC_091551.1:25736589-25739089 GCF_042767895.1 Penaeus vannamei | reverse complement strand
ACCCCATGTGCCATACCAACAGAGTAATAAGTTTTTGTTTTGTTTTGTAGTACTTGCATTCAGAACATGATCAAGATTTTGATTGATTTGCATATCCGAGGATGCATGATATTTATTTTAGTTGCTAAGTCAAACCTGTAGTATCCTGATTAAGTAAATTAGAGTCCATTTTAATAAATAAAATTTGTTATCCTCCGAAAAAGATGGTTTTATTGAGGGATAAAAACAGAATTTACTTATATTCTACAAATCTTATTCTTATGAAATGAGAGATTGTATGCATTTATATGCATGGCTGCTACTACCATGGCTTTAGTAGCCATATGACAATGCGAGTAGTTGACATTAGGAGACTGATATGTGAAATAGGGTGTCTGATACTTAAATGTTCCCACCAGCAGCATGACAACACAAGCTTTTAAATAATTTTTTGGAAACTTAGGTCCTTAAAAAGCCCTTAAAAGCGGAGTTATTTCGGTTGTAGGTCTTAAAATGTCTTCAATTTGCCCAAGGCACATCGTTGTTGGCATGATTGTACATATATCTGTTGCTAACGGATGCTGTCCAAATTCACTCACTCACGGATCTCTATGTGGCTTGATTGGAAATCATTTATCAAAAACATTAGACCTTAATCTTTGCTAATCTTTGTGACCGTTTACTTATGGGTCATGGGCAAAAAATAATTTTGGTGCACATTCTATCCAAGAGGCTTTGTAAAAATTATGTCACGTGAATATCCTATCCTGGTCACTGACGCTTCAAGTAAGGCTACACTCTATGGATAAGTGTAGATTTAGTAACAAGTGGAAATTACTTATTTCCAGTGGCAGCGAGTTGATATTATGTACATTAATGTCTTTTGTCACATTTTCTTGATAGAGATGAAATGTAGAGCATCTTGGGTTAGACTCAAATGAATGAGGTTGAAAAGAAACAGATAGTAAGAAGCTACTAAAATTGCATTATCAATAATATACTTAATCTACAGTTATTCAAACTAATGATAAGACAAGGAAAGTTCTTTGGATAGATATGTAATTTCAAAGGAATTGGTTTGTGTCTAGATTCATCAGGACTTTAGAGTCACCTAAGTCAGTAGAGTATTCAGCAAGAGCTTTTGATTAAGTAGTTGTTTGCTTTTTTCTTTGAACATAAGATTTATTGGTCTAACAGTAAAGAATTGAGATATTAAAATATTTTGGATAAAAGAGGGAGAAAAAAAATATTCAGGTAAAATGGAAAAGAATTTATTCCATTTTTGAACCAAGTTCAAATTGAAAAGAACATTACTACAGTTGATTTTCAGTAATGAGGCTAACACTGGCTCAGCTCACGATTCCCATATTAAAAAGGGATGCCAATAAGAAACTTTGATTACCAAAATGTTTTAACATTTTAACCCGATGGCACCTGGGTGTGGCATGCTAGCACATGCCATAACCACATTGGGGATAAGTCTTTAATTATATTTACACTGATGGATCCACAAGTGCTTTGTTACAAATGAGTTAATCACTAGACTGTCCTATCACGCCTGTTTGTGCTGTTACTTCATTTTATGAAAGATTTTTATTTTATCTTATATTGCTGTTAGCCTTGTTAAGTCCTCAGTGACAGATACGGCTTTAGTTGTCATGACTTGACCATGTATTATGTGTATATGCATCATAAGTCCCTTTCTGGCCATGTTTTGATATGATCAGTAACACTGTAGTGGTTATAATGTTAGTAATGATGATAACATGGATATTAAAACATTGGATTTTTTTTTTTTTTTTTTTTTTTTTTTTCTGAATACTTGAGGGGGAAAATCAGGAGAGGGCATATAGACTATTAACCCATTGGTGCCGGGTGTCACGTACGTACATGCCATGGCTGTTGTGGACCAAACGCCGGGGGCATCATGCCATGCCCATTCCCGCACTACTGGCTCGTCGGAAGGAGGTTGTTTTCCTCCACTAGTAGCGGCTTCATTTATATAGTAAAGATTTTAGGCAATGGCACCTAAAGTGAAGGTAAACCTTCAAAATTTTAATATTTTTATAAATTATAGCAAAATAAAATTTTTTAGGTGCTATATGTCGCTCGCAAACTACCGATCGAGCCAGGCGCAAACAGGGGAAGCTGCCAGTGCGCGCCAACAAGCCGGCGCATACGTAAACTTGACAAAATTTTTACCCGTCGCTGATGGGTTAAGTTGCTCTTGGTGGCCTTGATGGCTTAGTATTTGTGGAACAGCCTGTGTGTAGATACATATCATAAAACAATACGACAGGGAACATAACATTTTTCTGGTGAATTTGGGTTAACTCACTAGTGACAGTACATTTTCAAGCCGAAAATGATATTTTCCGGGTGGCTTCAAAATCAGTAAGCGGACAAGTCTGGGAACCTGCCAGCTCACTGCCCGCCATGGTCGTCAAAATCAGAGCGCAAGCTCCAATCTAGTGTCGCACCGATAGGACACCCAGTAATGTTTATATTTTCAGGTGTCTCG
>NC_091551.1:25714128-25716628 GCF_042767895.1 Penaeus vannamei | reverse complement strand
AGAAGAAACATATTATGTCTAAGAAAACAAGATAGACAGATAAATAAATAATTGAATTTTAAAAGATGCCATGTTTTGATGTACTCAAACAAAATTGTTTACAAGCAGTTGATCAGTTTGATATGTGGGAGTATACCTTCAGAGCAAGAGTTGCTAAAAGAGAAAATTAATTCAAAGTTTAACTTTTTTTCTTTATGAAAATGTCAGTATTTATATGAAAAAGAAATTCAAAGTTCAACTTCTGATCAAATATTTCATAATGCTTTCAGAATATATAAGAAATTGCAAAATGTACATTTCCAATAAAATAATTTTAAGTCTTTTCTGGTATAATAGGTAAATTTGTATGATGGACACATCAGAAACATAGAAATATATAAGAATGGGTGATCAAACAAGAATAAAAAAGAGAATGTATTCTGATTTATAACAATATGTAGGTAGGTATGTTATAATGGGATACTATATAAATTTTATAGTATGGATTTGATCTGTCATTCCTGTACTAAAGATTATAAGTTACTGTTTAACTATGTCAAGGCTACTACATATCACCAAGAGTTTTTCTTTTCTTACTTTTTTTATTTTTACATCATGAGTCATTAAAGGCTTTTCACATTCATTTATATCTCATAGGAAATCATATTGTCATATTCTTAACTGTCTTCATTAAGTACCGTATGAAATGTTAAGATACCTAAAATAGGGAAAACTAGCATATTGGATATTAGGTGTGTTGGTAATTTTGCCCTTATTACACCAAAGAAAAATCTGAATTGCAGGTTAAGGTTCTTAGGGTATTTTCTTCTAGATATATTTAAGGACAAAACAAAGAATTCTATTAGGCAGTAGATGCCATTTGTCTGCACCTATTGTGTACTGATAAAAAGTAAATCTTCGATATTCACAATACTCTTAATGCTGTCACCATAACAATATACTAAATACACCTACATTGCTGTACACTACCCTGGCAGTACTACCTTACACTAAGTTTTGATTTGTACTCTGAAAACTAGTGCCTACCTCTATCACAAGGGAAGTGGCTCCAAAGCTACTAGCTGTACCTCTAGAAGTACTGTTCCAAAAAGTAAAAGCGGTACTATTAGGATACTTAAGTTCTTTTGATACTGCACACATTTATGTATATATATGCATACATACTGTACATACATATGCACACAGAGTAGAAGTGAGAACTTTAAGGACTTTTTACATAGCAACTAGAGTTAACCAATGGCTGTGGATGGCATGAATACATGACATGTCCACTGAAATTTTAGTTAGTTGATTGTGTTTACACAGAGATGGTTTCACAAAAGCTTAGTCACCAAGGAGTCAATTATTCGTCGTATATGTCTCACCAGTTTATGTTCTTATCTATCATTTTGTTATTGTTGGTATTTTAACCTTATATTATCAGAATGTCTATTATAATAACATTATCAATATTCGAACTTTTTGGAAAACCATTTTCCCGGAAATTCATGGAATGAGGTTATCAGGTGGTCACAAGGGCCAATGAATTGACTCATTGTGGTTGAGCACTTGTGGAGCCATTTATATGCAACAAAATTCACTAAAACTACAGTAGACTATATTAACCCATATCCAGTGAATTACTGCAGTTTGTCTTTGACAAAGAGGAAACTTTAAAACCAGTGACTCCTGAAAATTGTATATGGCCCTACAGCTTTTCCACTTCATTGCATGGGAAATTATTTTATAGATGGACTTGGTAATTTGAAACCTATAAAAGCAGGTACTTTAAGTGGGAGAGCCTAAGCCTCTTGCTTACAGACAGACTTAATTATATGCACACACACACACACACACACACACACACACACACACACACACACACACACACACACACACACACACACACACACACACACATACACACACACATACACATACACACACACACACACACATACACAGATCCACACACACACACACACATACACACACATACACACACACACACACACACACACACACACACACACACACACACACTCACACACACACACACACACACACACACACACACACACACACACACACACATACACACACACACATACACACACACACACACACACATACACACACACACACACACACACACACACACACACACACACACACACACACACACACACACACACACACACACACATTTAGTATACAGAAGTATGTTCGCTTTTGTATTCTTGTATATTTATATATTCAGCCATTTTACTATAGTTTAAACTAGGATATGTGCCTCTGTTCAGTCCAAAATCAAACAGTTTGTGCACAATTGCACTCATGAAGCAAAGTTGGATGTTAAAATCTTTTAGCATTTTGTATGACCTAATGGTATTCCTCTAGGACCAGAAATGAATGCTGTAGTGCTCACAATTATGTTACTGATTTTTTCCCCTTTCTTTTTTTTCTAATTTTTGTGACCATTGTTCTCATGTCCAGATATTTTTATGGATTAATAGAAGCC
>NC_091551.1:25669128-25681628 GCF_042767895.1 Penaeus vannamei | reverse complement strand
CACTTCAATATGAAGGGCATCTCTGATCCAAATTTTTTAACTTTAGAAAGATAAGCGAGATATCAATTATTTTATGCCGAAGATGATAATACATGATGATACAAGCTCTAAACTAAAAACTTTTTGAAATTTTGAAAATGAGTCTTATGCACTGTCTTCGCAAACAGTTGAAACAGCCATTTCACCTTTTTCTTGTATTTCTGGTAAAAAAATGCAATCTGAGAAGGCTACTATAGGCTATAGGTGCTATAGATAGGTAGATAACCAACCCCACCTAGGTGTCTGATGATTTTTATTCATTTATTTTCAAATATGATGCACACAAAAGACTGAAGCCAAGTCTATACTGGTTCCCCATGTCTAATGGCCTTTCTCTTTTTTTTTATCATTAAAGAAATTATTTGATCTGGGGTAACTAATGATTTTTCCTTTACATAAAAATGGGTTTAGTCCTATGAAATGAGAATTATTAAAACCCTATGTGCATGTGTTTACATACATATAAACCTCCTTGAAAATTATAACCACCCAGTGACCAGCTCCCCCTAGCCCCCTTTTTAGGGTGTGGGAAAGATTCAGTGGTTTCAATAATTCTCACACTCCAATTATTTTACAGTTGTGCTTCTATAATTTCAAAATTGAACAGGTTTGTTGTATTCATGCTAGGATTATATAGTCAAATTAATATTGTAATGTACAGGCAAGTGATTCCCACAAAAGGAGGGATGGAAAACGAAAAGAAAGTTTGATAAAGCAAGTCGCCACCAAAGCATAAGGCAGCTTACACTCTCTCTCAGGCCTTCCCTCGAAGCTCATGAGAAATATAGAAATATAGAGAAATTGCAAGACAGTAAAAATGGCAAAAAAGAAAGGAAGAAAAAATAAAGACAATAATGATGATGATAATGATAATGATAATATAGATGATAATGATAATAATAAGAAGAAAAAGAAAAAGAAAAAAGAAACAAAGAAGAAAAAGGGGAAACGAAAGATAGAGATATACAGAGAGAGAGAGCAAGAGGAACAAGCAAGAGAGAGAACTAAAATGTTGAAATCTAACTCACCTGTTGCATGGTTTGGCATGGTGGGAAGAGATCCTTTCATGAGTAGATAGATACCTGATATTACACATAGTTACCTTTGAAATATGAGGTGCTAATTTCATGTCAAGGATCATAGTTGTGATGACTCCTCAAAAGTGTAAAATAGCTCTATAAGGTTTAAGCTAATTTTAAGGTCATAAATGTCAAAATGTAAAAGAATTATCATAGTTTTGTAAAATAGTCAAAATTTAAAGTGGTTATAATTTTAAAAGTTCAACAACTCCAAGCTATTACTCATACTTATGACAGGAGGTTACCCAAGACCAATCCAGCAATTAGCACATTGACAGGATCTGGTGAAAAGGCCAACTGGGACATCAGTAGAAACATATATGAATATATATATATATATATATATATATATATATATATATATATATATATATATATATATATATATATATTTTTTTTTAGATTAAAGTGGACTTTCTTAAAACTTATGAATAAGAAAACTCTATAAAAATAGAATTCATTATCTAATGGGGCATGAAAATATATATATATATATTTTTTTTTGTATATGTTTCATCATTGAACTAAGAATTATTGTCTACTCTATTTCATCAGAAAGCGTGACTAAAAGAACTCCTTTAAAGCTTTACTAAGACTATTCAGAATGCTGTTATGCATTCCCAAAAGGTATTTGTACCTAATTTACTTTTTCATAGCAAAAATGAAAAATGTAATAATTAGTATTTAAATTGTAGACAAAATAGAATTTGTTCTTAATATTCTTATAGATGGATGTTCAATGTTTATGCCAAAAGATTTATACTTCTTGATGTTATTATCTAGTGATACTTACCATTTCTATATGGGGTTGAAGTAGTTTCAGAGCTGCTTTCTAAGTGATTGCAGTAAGAAGTTTATTAATTTGTAAGTGGAGGACAGTTTTAATGTCTAAATGCACAAGCAGCATGTCCTTACTCTGCTTAACATATGGACTTCATACATAAACATTTACTTATTAAATGTATAAAAACTTATTGACCTTTTCACAAAGGATGGTGCCACATCGCATCATCGGGAAAAATCCTAGATGCTGGTTGATACCTAGTTGCATCATGAGTCTGTTTCCCAGTGGCCAGGATAACAGCTTGTGAGTTCACCTGAGAGCCAGACAATCACCAAGGTGCAGAGTACTGTGCACTAATTCCACCTGTCCTCACCAAACTTTACTGGAAGTTTTACTTATAGTGAATGAGTTTAATGGTGTTTTTTATTATTAATAACTAGAAAGATTTTCTTCCAGATTATTTCTACATTACATTCTTTTTACAATTAAGGTATATTTTGTAGCTACTGGTATCGCTCGTGGAGTCCAGCCTGGAGTTGGTGTCCGACCAGTTATGTATAGTGTATCTACGTCAGAAGTTACTCGAACTGTTACTACTGCGGCTAAAAGTTATAGGTAAGTTCAATTAAGTAGTTTTTATGGGGGTTTATGTGGTTGATTGTATATATCAAGCAGCAATCTTTTATTGCCAAATATCAGACAAGTTAAAGAGATGACTACACTAAAAGTCTGATGTATGGCAATAGATGACCTTGTTTTGGGCTATACAAACAGTCGCTAAAAATCATCCCATTTAGCACTATGTGGGATAGAAATCTGTGAAACCTGTAAGTGCCCACAGGTCCCCTGTCTATTCCCAGTGTTTTTTTTTTATTTTTTATTTAATTTTTTGTACTTCTCTAACATCTGCCACAATACTCGTTCATCCCTCTCAATTACAACCCACATGGTCTGCCAGTGGCTTCTCAATGATGTAATGCATCTGAATCATTAATTCCTTTTAAAAAATTCTGTAGAAGTCATTTTGCATTACATGGTAACTCCTCTGTTCATTGTTCTGACAAGACTTACGGGTGACTTGCATTGTGTGTTTGTGATGGCACATTGTTTGCAGTGTATATAATTTTTTTTTTTTCTCACTAAGAATGAATGGCTGTAAAAATGTGATTGATCAGTAAGTATGTTTATAAATGAATAGTTTACTATGCAGTTGTAAAGGCTTTACTCTTTTTAGATTAATTTTAGCTCATAGGAAAATGGCATCCAAGTGTAAAGCATATATTTGTAAACTTTGAATCCTTTTAAATAACATAAATAGAACAGTATGAAATGCCCAAAGTCAGTGCCAAGTTTTGATAATTATTATATAGTAAACAGCTCCTTTTAACACAGCACACTAGTCAGGGCTGGGTTATTTATATATTATCATTTGAAAATCTGTATCCTATTGCCATTGACAAGTATTTAAGGTTAATTTTTTTATGTTTGTACAGTAAAAAGTTTTTTATTTATGTGGATAGAAGCCACTATGTCTTCTTTGAATCATGATAGCCATATGATATCTAGAACATCTCTAGAAAAAAATAAAAGATGTGAAGTTGTGCCCATGATGTGACAGACTGATTCGCACTGGCAATTCAGTCCAAATTTGGCACAGGTAGTGGGATTCAACTAGGTTCCTCCTGAGCAGAAAGTACTCTGGTTTGTGACTGAACTTGGCACATTCCTGAAGGTGCCCATTATCCCAGACCATTTCCTGAGCAGCCATGCCATTCAACTTTCAACCAGGGAACCTAAAGGGGGCCATTCACTAAAAAGCATTCTATAGACAAATTGATTAAAAGTCCATGTAGATAGCTTTTAGGCAGAAGAAGCTTGTATATCAAACAGAACAACAAAGCTTTGTAACAGCTATACTTATACTATAATGTCCATAGGAAGGAGATAAGCTTCATGAAAATATAATAAAAGAACTCTGTACTTATATTGAGTTGAAATATGCTTGTTTCAAAAGATAGATAGCTAGAATAAAAAATCAGGTGGTAATATATTGGCAACTCAGACATGCCAAAATCATGGAGAGTAGGAGAAAATTTGTTATGTGTGCTTGATTTTTTTTTACTCGAGACTAACTGTGTATGGTACCCGACATGTGGCATGAAATTCCATAGGTAAAACCTGTCACCATCGGGTTAGTCATAGACTAACTTGGCAAGTTAAATAGATTAATGAAGTTATATGAAGGACATTTTAATTTCTGTCCATTGAAGGGAAATTTCATATAATGAATAAAGAATAAGGGTGTTTATTTAAGGATATCACCACAATAGTTTTAGGCTGATGGAATATTGAGCTATTGTGATTCTACTATGGTTACATGATATAGAGCCCAAGGACCATGCAGTGCCAGTGACCATGTAAAAGAAACAGAAAAACATATTGAAAGTTTCTTAATGTCGAAAATATCAAAGCTGAGGAATATTATAGGCATTCTATTAGTTTTTCTTTACTATGCACTTAAAAAGAACTCTCCTACAAAACATGGGTTCATCTTGAAGTAAAAAATATAGACAGAGTTAACTCTTAACTACATAATGTAGTAAGCTAACAATTCCTCAACCTTTCGAGTTGTTGCAGTTGATTTTTTAAGTGTTTGGCATCTTGAGTATTTTTCCATGGAATGGCAAACTTGAATGACATGCTGTTACTTAACCCATTCGTCCCGGGTGTCACATATATGAGACACAGGGAAAAAATAAACAGTTTCGGGCTGCCCGCCAGTGCGATGCTGTCTCGGAGCCGTGCTCCGCGGCAAAAGCGGCGGGCGGCCGGGCGAGCGGACAGACTCCGGGGAAGCTCCGCCCGCCGATTTTGTAGCTTCCCGGATTTTTTTAATTTTGGCTATAAAATGTACCCCGTCGCGGGTGGGTTAAGAAGGCTTTATTTTGATGTATCTGCAAATAGTACTCAAAGGATTAACAAAACAGTTCAATTTGGCTCACCATGTGCAGATAATGCAGAGACTGTTGACCTATGAAGGAGATTAACCCACTTACGACTGGTGTCATACATATGAGACACCTGGAAAAGTAAACATTACTGGGTCTCACACTGGTGCAACACTAAATTGGAGCTTGTGCTCTGACTTTGTCTCCCGTGGCGGGCAGTGTGCTGGCAGGGTGCCGGACTCGCCTGAGCGCCGATTTTGAAAACATCCCGAAAATAATATTTTCATCTTGAAAATGTACCGTGGCTAATGGGTTAACAAGGAATGGTATGAATTGGCCCTCCACATTATCCTAAGAAGAAGGATAGGGTAGTGTTTGGATGAAGGAAAGATAGGAATGATAGGAAAAGTGGGACTGGATTGCAAACTCCAATTTACTTTCTTTGGCCAGTTATCAAGTGTTTGGAGGAACAGTGAAGAGTATTGTGTATGATGAATCTTGCACAGGAAACAGTCAAGATGAATGTATAATACCTTTTTAGATAATAGGAATGTCAACCATGTTGTAAGGACTACAGAATCCACTTGATTAGCTTAACAGAAAAGGGATTGATGAATATAGTGGTAGGTATAACGGTTTCAACCAACATCACAAAATGTACTTATGAGGTTTTATTGGCCTCATATTACATATTCAATTTCCATGGCAACTAGAGGCTAGAAGATTGTCAATCCACATTTTTAAACAAAGTATTGAAAGCTTGATAGAAAAAATAAGATGAAAGTTATGTTGAAGTTTATATTCTTTGTACCCCTTTTGTTCTGTAACCCACTCAGGCCCGATGCGTTCACATCACATCATGGTGTAACAGCCACTAATGCCAGGTGCCATCTTATCAGGCCATGCAAGATCGAGTCTGCTCTAAGATGTGCAGGGTAAACTTTTATTTACTTGTTTGGAACTGGGACTGGCCATGGTCAGTGTGGATAAACCATTCAAAAGCAGGCCAAAAGCCTCTTTTTAACTTCATTTCATAAACAGTTATATAAGATACAGCCAAAAGTATAGAGAGCAGGGTAGATACATGTTTTCTGCACTACTAATATTTCGCTCAAGCAGATGACGGTGTCAGATCCCTGGCATGTGTCTCAGTATGGCATAGGGAAATCCAGTCATGAGAGGATAAAATTGATTTTCATTTATGATTTTTTGGTGCAAGATTATTCATAACATGGAACCCAGCCCTAAGGCTAGTAACACGTTAGAGTTGACCCCCTATAGATCTTGTTGTATTTTCTCTCAGTCTTGGAACTGTTAGGGAGGACTGCCTGTTAATAGGTGACCAATCATCATCTGTAAAAACTTTGTTGTCAGCTTGGCTGGTGAACAGAATCTTTCACTCACTATCATGTGTTCTCATGTACTTTTCATAATGCTTTAATCACCATTTAGATTTTTTAAGCATGTGTGTGAGTGCTTTATCAAATGTTATAGGTGAAGTTTAGTAGCAGTTTTGCAAGGATGTTATAGGTTATTGTAAAGTGGAGCAGTTACATAGTGAGTGAGGTAAGTAGAGTGGAATATATTTAAGATGTGTAATTTGTATCAGAATATGTATGGCTGAGTGTGTGCTTGTGTGTATGTTTGTAAGTATGTTTTGTCTTATGAAATAAGGTCTTCTATTGACTCCTTTTGTACTTGAGTAACACCCAATTCTGACCAGAAAGTGTCTCAAGAGTATACAGTAGAGTGTTGATGCAAGCCTGCATGACTATCACTTGAGTCTTGATCATGACTGCATTTGTGTGGGTGTTGCTGAGCACTGATCACCTGTTGTCCGAGTATCACTGAGTATTGACCTGAGTTATGTCCCGGCAGCCAGCAGCAGACACAAGACTATAGCCAGGGTATGTTGTCATTTTATCTTCTATGTGGCTTCATTCATGGAGAGTAACTCACCCATGTATTGCTCGTAACAGATTTAAGTTTACCTGTTGTTTTTCTCCTTGATTTTCTCTTACAGTATTTTGAATATTTTTCCCATTTAAAGATATTTTGCTGTGCTGTGTATATTTGGAGTTGAGAAGTGAGCATTTCATATTTCTATTTTTTGAATTTTTTGGAAATGTGAAACATTGATTGGCCTTGCTTCGACATTGATTATAAGTCTACCCTAGATTTAAGTACACTCATCTATTTTGACATTTATTTTTTTATTTTCAGCGTAAGTGAAAGTGAGGGTGGATGGACAGGCAGTGGTGAAGGTGAGGGTACCACCAATGCACAAAGTGGAGTAGCAGGCACTGTGGAGCGTGGATTGGTACGGGTTACTGGGCCTGGAGACGTTCGAGGCCAAGCTCAAGTGGTGCAAGTGACTCCACGGGTCAATGTTTCTGCATCACCTGGCACGAAGGTCATCACCACAACCCATGGGGGAAAGGTGACCTTCCATGTCACCACAAATGCTCCCACCTCAACAGCCACATCTGCTTCATCAGCATCCAATGGTCAGCAACAACAGCAGGTCCCTCCACAAACAATGACGGTGACCAAGAAGCCACCCCCCCCAGCCAGATCTACTCAGCCTGGGGGACCACCACCACCTGTACCCTCAAACAAACCATTGGCAGCACCCCCTATACCCCCAAACAAACCAGCAGTTCCCCCAAAGAAAGACTTGGTGACACGTGTAGGGGCTGGGGGCCAAGGTGTGTCAGTAGAACCTGGAACACCAATCAGTGTAGAGGTTAAACCACAGAAGGTTGGGCCTCAGACAGTCAAATTTGGCATCACAATATCAAAGACACCAGCCAGTGGGAGCCAGACAATAGGCTCTGGTGGTGGTAGTAGTCAAGCAGTGGTTGGTGTGGGGCCAGGGGGATCAGGGGGGGGCTCTGAGGCTCCCGTTGCCCCAGCAGTGGAAGGGGGAGCAGTGTCCCCAAGGAGAGACGCGGCGCAGGTTGGTGGAGGAGGTCCCCCGGTGCATGCCACTGCCTGTGTGGACTCCCTCTCTCCTGAACTAGAGCACTTCCACCAGTTACTCATTAGCATGGCAGGTAATGCAGCAGCACAGCCTCACAAAGCCACATTCACCAGTTTTCAACTCTGCAAAGTTGTAATTTTGTCAACATTTTATGTTGCTTATAAACCAAATAAATATAATGGATTCAGTAGTTATCCCAGAAAATGTAAGCTAATGTGTTGAAAACTGGATTTTTTTTTTTTTATCTAATGGACATATGAAGGGGTCAACCAAAGAAAGTAGTACTTACTGTTCATATATTATATTTTACCTTAGGTCTTTTCCAGCTTCTTAAGCATATGAAAGACTCAGGTAATTAAGTATTTATGGCTTTGTGAATAAGCTTGGCATGCAGATATTTTTTCTGAATTATTGAGTGTATATGTTGTGCATGATTAGGATCTTTTAGCAGTTGCATCAGTTTTTATATGGCAGTAATTTTTATGAGAAAGATTGGTATTATTTTGATTCTTCACTTGTATGGATTTTTTTTTTTAAGATTCCATTTTGTGGCAGGCAGTGAATATGGATTCCAAGGTGTGAACACATTTTGTTGCATATTTTTTGTGCACATGATCTTAGAGAGTAAAATGTTTCATGTGTTGTAATTTCCATCAAAGTGAAGAGCATTTCCTATTTTGACTTTTAGTGAAGTATCAAAATGATAGTATATTTTCACATTTTCTGTCATATGGGTCAGAGTGTAGCTTTTTGAGTTGAAAGTAAATGCAACAATATTTCCTATGAAAGCTATCTACATTCATGAAAACAGTTTTATTACTTTTGAGATCTGTTTCTATGTAAGTATAGTATGACATTTTCCTTTGATTAGCACTTATTGAAATGTTAAACAAATTAAGAAACGATTACCTTCCCTCAAGACATGAATAACTGGAAAAACTTTAAAGCTCCCTTCAGAGTCATAACATAATGTGTTATGATTATTAAAAAAATATGATCTGCTGAGCAGGTGTGAGGTGAATGTCATTTAGTTCTTTGGAAATTTCTCTTACTATATGAGTACTCTCAAAATGCTACCAAAAATAAGCAGTCAGTGATTTTTATATAGATACAGAGCCACATTTGATTACTTAAGATATAGAATCTTACACAAATAAAAACTTAAAGTTAGAAGGATACCAGTAATTGTTGCATTTGATATATAATAAATTTTGTAAAGGAGCAATGAAAATCACTAAGTGCTTGTTTAAGACCAATTTCAGATATTTGAATCCAAGATACTAGGCTAAAACTTGGCGACATATAGGACAGTTGGCCAGTGGTGCAGGAGCCCTCAAATATCACAGTATTATGTTTTAACAGTCTTTAACATTGATAAGGACTTTGCAAATGTGTGTTTGCATGTTGTGCATGAGAGTGAGTGAATGTTGCATTGGTCCTCTTGATAACTGTCCTGACTAGAAATACTAGAATGAGATAGTGCAAAAGCGAGACCAAGGAAGCGTGACAGAGGTCTTCATTGAAAGATTATATTGTCTCTATTTCAGAGTATGTTTTCAAGATTGTTATTGGGCTATTTGTTTGGAAGCTATTTAGTTAGTTCAGCTTTTTAAAAAAGTTATGAGGTAACTAGCAGATCAGTAATAATAGTCAGTGATAGCAGTCATACTATGAACAGAATAACTGGCATAAGGTATTTGATAGACAGCACTATTGCTGTTTTCTAGTGCTTGATGATAAGGATGTTGTGTGTATTTTTGTTGCGATTTAACACTGAAGGATAATTGGTAATATTTTGTAAGAAAGAACATGGATTTTTTTTTCTGAAGTATCAACCCATTCAGACCAGGTATTGTCCTGTCTCATAATAGCAAAATTTCAGTATTGTCTAATCACATTTTGAATTGAGCTCCCAGCTTATGGGATGACATCTTAGGAATGCTGGCTGGGAGCTGAAGCAGTGTATTGATGCACCCTGGCATCATTCTCTCTCTCTCTCTCTCTCTCTCTCTCTCTCTCTCTCTCTCTCTCTCTCTCTCTCTCTCTCTCTCTCTCTCTCTCTCTCTCTCTCTGTGTGTGTGTGTGTGTGTGTGTGTGTGTGTGTGTGTGTGTGTGTGTGTGTGTGAGAGAGAGAGAGAGAGAGAGAGAGAGAGAGAGAGAGAGAGAGAGAGAGAGAGAGAGAGAGAGAGAGAGAGAGAGAGAGAGAGAGAGAGACAGAGAGAGAGAGAGAGAAAGAGAGAGAGAGACTGACTCTGTGTGACTCTGTGACTCTGTGTGACTCTGTGTGACTCTGTGTGACTCTGTGTTTGACTTTGTGTGTCTGTGTTATTTAATTATTTATATTAGTATTTTGTTTCTATATGTATGTATGTGTTTTTTTTTTTTTCTTTCTTTCTTTCTTTCTTTTTTTCCCTTTTTTTCTGAAATGTTTATGCAAAGGTGGCTTTACAAGTACTTTCTCACTAAGAAGTCAATCACTAGTCTTATCTCATTCCTTGACGTTTTCAGGAAAAAATATGATTATCTTTGATGACATTTTTATTATTTTTATCATTCTTCTTATCATGTTATGAACAGTAATAAATGTGATAGAATTAAATATTATTCTGATAAAATATTGAAGATTTAGCAAACAAGTGCAGTCAAGAGAGCATAGTAAATAACTTCTGGGTGAATCAGTGCTTTTGGAGCTGTCTTTGTAAATAAAAGCAGCTATGGACATTGCATGTATACATGCACTTTTGGCATCACCAGGTTAACAACAGAACTAAAGAGAAAAAGTAGGGATGAAGTGCAGTTTGAGAGCCCTATGTGTAAGATTTACATTAGAAAGAATGTGCGTGCATGTGTGCACGCTTTGGGCTAGATTTGAAGTTCTTTGTAACAGACCCTGGGATTTTAGAAATGAAAAATTTATGAATCCAAAGGATTAGGGATGTTTACATTTGGTTTATATGATTAGCTACTTGCTAAGAGAAAAAAAGTCATATATCACATTATGAGAGTTTGTGATATTTTCCCCTTTTATAATTCATTTTAGAATGAATTCTTTTTTGAATGCTACACAGTGATGTGAGTCATAGTAATTGGCTATAGTGCATAGCCTGTTTGTATTTATTGTGTTATTTATTTGTTTGTTTTATATTTCCCTAATTTGAAATTATAATCTCAAATCTAAACTTAACCCCTAAAGTATGTAATTGTTTTGAGCAATCTGTACTCCCAACACTAAAAACCAACAATGGTAGAAAGGTATTGTGTTGAACAGGTCTTTCACCACAAATCTTTTTTGTTTAGCTATTTCTCTTATATGCTATACTATGTCTACTAACATGTCATAGTGCAGCTGCATAAGGGCAGAAAAAGTATAAGAAAATATCCAAGTCTATCTGAGTTAGTGAGGGAACAGCTTAGTATTTGCTGTAACTTCTACAAGACCAAAAAGGTTAATATACTATATATATTTTATAACTTCCAGTATTACTGTTTGCAATATCTTATTTATTTCGTTCATTATCATATTTACCAACATTTTCTAGAAGTGAATTATTTATTTTGTTCATTATCATATTTACCAACATTTTATAGAAGTGAATTCAGATTAGTAAAAAAGAAAACAATAATACGGGCTTCTTGGAATACCATTATTAGCAAATATTTTAGATTAATTCTCAGTTACTCTTTGTTACTGCCACTGCTCATTTATTAATTCAATGAGAATATCCCTTGATTTCTTCCTCAGTCATTCTGTTTTGTTTTTTGGATACTAATACACCCAGGGTAGCTTTATGTGAAACTTTAAAGAGATATGATTAGTTATTTATGTTTATTAGCAACTAGGAGGATTTAGACAACATCCCAGAGACTTCTAAACATTGGAAATACTTTCAGGTGCCATGACTTTTATGTAAGCAAAATAGTGAAAAATAGTCATGTCTTTTCGTCTTGGGTACAATTATGCCTCCAAACAACAATAGCTATATATGGTATTTTAAGGGTTAAATAAACAAGTAGAGGAAATTAAGGAAAACATGTTTACATAGGTAGATGATGGTTCATGGGAGGATTGTTGATAACTCAAAATATACCGGTACAATATTTTATCATTTAAAATTGAGCCGACTGAGGAAAAATGTTCTTTTTCTGTGTGAGACTTTGTCTGGGGGTTGTAATGATCAGTTTTGATATCCCAGGTGGAAGTATCCACTAAATTAAAACAAGGGAAGTCAAAACCTTAGAGAGAATCCATGCACCAGAATGTCTTGGATAGTAAAAGAGCATTTTTATCCATCAGATACCTCTTTCTGGTCCGTAAGGGTTGGCTTCGAAGGTTGGTTATAGCCTGCAAAAGAAGGGAAGAGAACAGAAACAGAAATAAAGTATAGAGTAATTATTCACAAAAGACACAGGAATACCAACTTTAACTAAAATGAAATTACAGTAGACACAGGAAAGAGAACACTAGTAGAACAGACTTACAAGTAAGTAATGGAAAACAGTATGGCAATGGCAAAGTAATGTAAACAGAAAAAAAAGCATGGATGCCTCAGTTGAGTAGATAAACAGTTGAAAATAGGCACAATCGTTATCAAGCAGGCAATATCTTGAAAGATGTTTTTTATGTGTGCATAATTCATAAATGACTCACTCAAGGGCCTCTAGCCTGA
>NC_091551.1:25634128-25636628 GCF_042767895.1 Penaeus vannamei | reverse complement strand
GGAAATGGTGAATGCAGGATCAAAGTAAGAGAAGAAATGGAACAGATGTATAAAAACCACTCTTTATGAACTGAATGAGACCTGTTCCATTGTCATCATTCACTTTTTTTCTTTATTTCTTACCTTTTTTCTTTTTTCTTTCTTTTTTTTTCCTTTCTCTGAAAAAAAAGATAGGTTAGTAAGGAAATTTTTGCATGTATGCAACTGAACAACATTTATAGCAACACTTGGTTAAGTATTTCTTTCAGATAGCACATTTGACCCCATTCTTGTCAGCTATTCTCAATGTAGAATTCTTTCATGCAACTTTCAGTTTCTTTTTACTGGACTATGACATGTTATTCAAAAATTGTACTAAACTTGTCTAAAAGTTTTGACAGTATTATTTTTAAATATAACCTACCTTGATAATGTGCACAGTTTTCCTGTACTGGTCATATCCATAGTATTTTCCTCATTGTTGCAGCTGTTAGTATTTCTTGTAACTGGCTGACTAGACTAGCTATCCCTTGCTAAAATTAGATGTTTTTCTTGTTTAAGGAAGACACATCATTTTGTCATTTCTGAAAGGAGGTGATTGAGACTATTATTGGCTTTGGTAAAAAAAAAAAAAAAAAAAAAGATAAAATTGCTTCATATGATGTTTGTCCATGCCTTTCATATTTTGTTTCGTGCTCTGTACAACAATATAATGAGTAATGTCACGTGTATTATATTATGCGTATTAAGATGTTAGATTTGGGTGCCTCATGGCTGGGAGGTGAACCCAAATCTAGGCATTAGGCATCCTTTGTTTGTGTGGCAACTCTCCAAGGTGTGTGGCTTGCAGGCTCAGTCCACATGAATACTCACATGCAGTATCAAGACTCCTTGCCTACACTCTGCATTGTTATTAGCTCTTTTTCTGAAGGGACATTTTTTGCTGCTTTGCCATTTTCCAAGGTTCATATTTGTCATTTGATTTGCTGTATCAAGATGATGATAGCCCTGTTTTCATTGAAGATACCCCATATTATAACTCCAGGTAGTTTACAAATATGTGCAATAACTAACACTTCTTCCATCATTTTATCTTGAAGTTAGTGAGTGCCAAGGATACTTAACCCACTCATGCTGGATGATATCAGGAGCAAGTATCCATGCTTACTCTAAGTTGTGTGATGTTTACTTGCCTAGACTGTGGTAATTGAGGGGGTTAAGCTGGTACAAGGAATTTCCATTGTAAATTAATTTAAAAAAACTAACCCCACATGGTCTACCCTTCCAGCAGGATCATTACCATTATTATTTTGGTTATATTTCATGCCTTTGTAATTTTTCATACTCTTGTATCAGTGTCGGTGTATATTTACTGATCTCTGTTGAAGGGATATGAGGACTGAGACTGCCTCTCATTTTTGTTTGATAATTATATGAACTGATTTTGACACTTTTTGGATAAACTTTGACATTTAGGAGCATTTTCATAGCAATAATTTGGGTATACCTGTACAAGAAATCTGATTTTGTGCCAAATTGATTGTATTTCTTTTGAGATGTTGTCAGTTGTTTTTCAGTGATGTGCATAAACCTGATATTAATTGATTGTATAGTGCTGGGTTTTACTGTTGTATCACATGATACTAATATCTGTTGTTCTGGAAAGAAAATTAGAAATAGTTTGTGTGGGCCCTTTTTGATGTTACACTGTTATAAAAGTAAAATGTAGTACCCTTAGTAATGGTGTGCGGTGTGCCAGGTCAGTGCCGGTGCTTGTGAGATGCGGTGCCAGTGTGAGTGCCGAAGATGATGATGGTCGCACGCCCACCTACCTGGCTCTGCTGTATGCCTGCACCCCAGCTGCAGCTGAACTGCTTAGCTTTCCCCAGTCTTTAGAGCACACAACAAAGGTATGGAACCCTCATTTAGATGAATTTTTAACCAATTCTTTTATTATTATTATTATTATTTATTTATTTATTTATTTTTTTTTTTTTTTATTTTTTTTTTTTTTAGATCTTATTTTTGTTTTCAATAATATCAAAATATTAACCATCAAAAATATGTTTTGGTAGAAACCAGAATAACAAAACAAAATATCCATTCCTTGTATTGCACATAAGAACTTCTTTGTCAGTTTACTAACTGCTCAAGAGGGACTTCTTTTTTCTAGTTTTATTGAATTGGAATTAGTTGGGATTTGTTTTTAAACATTTTTTTTCTTTTCTTTAAGGGACATGTTAAAAAAAAAGCAGGTTAGAACAAGGGAAGCTTAAAATATAGCACCATTATGTATCCTGTAGTCTCCCCATTTAGTACTTCTTATAGGCTAGGTATTATTTCCTACTATGAATTGGCTTATAGCCTGTAGTTACCTCATCTGCCAAGTATGCTGATAGATATTTATGAATCGGGGAACCTTCTTATAGTATTTTGTTTAAGGAAAGATGTGAGATAGACTCTCAGTTATTGAATTGGTTTTAACCAAAAGCAGGAAATATATAAATGCAGTAAAATTCAG
>NC_091551.1:25616628-25629128 GCF_042767895.1 Penaeus vannamei | reverse complement strand
CCTGACCATCTGGAAGTGGCAATGACAATTCTGCTAGATTGGATACCAATTATTTAATTTTCACTTTTTGCTTCCTTTTATTTTCATTAATATAAAGAGGACTTTCTCTAAAATAAGGTAATCTCATTCTTATAATTTATTTTGCCAAGCCAAGTGGCTAAATATTTTTATAATTTACCTTCAGGAAGTATGAATATCATTTTACAATCTTAAAGTTGTGCAAATATTGCAATATAATCATTTTAGGAAAACATTCACTAATAGTTTATATTAAAGAATTATCTTCTAGCTTTATTGCTCAGCTCTGCCCACTGTATAGGTGCTACTTGTGATTGATGCCTGTGTTTTAAGAGGATCTGAGTACAGCAAAATGAAGAAAGACTTTGTTGTGGGTGAAGAGGCAGTGGATGAATGTAGGTACCTAGTGTGAATGCATCCCCATAAATGTGATACCTGGTGGTATTCCTCAACTTTATACTAGCCTATTGGAACAGCTTGATGTGATACTTGCATTTGTTCTTCCAGTGGTTTGAATTATTTTTATTTCCTAGTGCAGAGCTTTTTTATACTGACAAGTGATAAGCAGCCAGTTGCACGCACAGAGGAGGATCACAGCCAATAGCTTTAAGATAATGGTAAAAAAACAAAAAGTTTGCTGACCTGATGTATTTCCACAGGAAACATAGTTAGATACCTAATTTTTTGAGAGCATCAGAAACAAATGATGCAGTTACCAGCCCAGACTGGGGTTTTGTAAGCATAGTGTGTGTGCCACTAGATTATAAAGCATTAGGTCCTTCGGTCCTAAGCTAATGCGTTTGAAGACCAATTTATTTAGGTCCATCACTACTTAGACTGAAGGCCAATTACCTCTTATCAATAATATGATTAATCCCACACCATAGTTTCAGATCTTCCACTTGTAGCACAGACCTCACTGACAATGTTAGAAAAGTATTTATTCCCCTGACAGACCTGGTGTGGTGTGTGATTACTCCTAAATTATAGAAGAGATGTTGGCTGGTAGTCAGACCTAGAAAGAATACCTGATGGCAGTTGCTAAGCCATATAGGACTTTATTATGGTAAAGAACTTTGTATGTGATTCTTTAGTCATGTGATCTACTCATGCAATTGAGTTCTCATCTAATACTTAATAGGTAATGAGTGTGTGATAGTGTGTGCAAGAGAGATTACTCCAACCTAGAACAACCTTGAGTTGTATAGTAGGAATAACAATTGTTTTAATTGTCTGAAGAGAGAGGAATCAACATAAAAAGAGAAATTGTGTTTTTAAGCTTGTTAAGACACCCTTTACATGATCTCACGTACCATGAAGTCGTTAAGCGTATCCATATTTATGGCAAAATGCAAGATACTTAGTTTTATGGAGTTCCACTTTCAGACCCAAACAATCTGTATGCATTTTTCTCAACCTGAAATGATTATTGTTGTTATTACTACTACTTTTTTATCATTATTATTTTTATGTACATGTTAGTATTTAAGAGAGCACATGTACAAATGAAACAAAACAAAGAAAAAAATTGGATTAAATAATCAGTCAACCTAATTTCACTGTAGTGGCCTGGTTGAAGAGCAGGTAGTATAAATAGTTACATTAATAATTGATATACCGTAGTGAATCATTCTGGCCTTGAATGTTTTAGCTAAATGTGTAATCAACAATGATTGTCTATAAAATTGAATAAATACCCTCACTTTCTTTCCCAGTAATCCAAGTTGCTGTAGAACTACTCAGTGTAATGAACTCAGTTTTATATTAAACAAAAATAAGGGTTAGTCATTTAGAACATTCAGTTGGAAATGAAAGAAAAACATCAATTAGTAGGCTGAGGCTACACAAGGTCATAATACTGATATTTGTAAAAGCCCATAAAATTTGTAACATTTCCTTTTTAACCTTCAGTAGTACTGTAGGACATTTTATTATATTATTGAAAAGGAAATTCTAAATATGACAATTTTTATTGCTATAAATTTGCAGACCAATTTTTAGAGAAAAGATTGTCATTCTTAGACAATATGGATGTTTTATGGTACAATTGGTGATTGTAAAGAATTTTTTTGAGATTTGAGAATAATTACCAAATTCATTATTTGGTGAGGTGTGTAAAGAACAAAATCCTAGTCCTATTTTTAAATAATTATATTTGTTGAAACAGCTTAAGTGTGTCATGCATCAGACATCTCCATATCTACCAGTCTTCTGATTTATGTTAATAGTAGTCTGTAGAAAATGAACTGTAAAATGCTCTGATCACTTAGATGATTCACAGCAGTTTAGAAGACAGGAGGAATCACACAAGGGATGTATGGTGCTGTATATAGTCTCAACACATGTGAGCAACATTACTGACTAATGAATTTTTAGCAGTGAATGCTAAATAGGAATACTTCTGTAGTTGCTGGGTGAAGAAAGTTCTTTTCTTTCATGGTATAGTTAATGTGTAAAGTAACCATATGGTGCCTTCAGTGTGGTTACTGAAGTTTACCTGCATACACTAACATCTTAAATAAAAGAAAGGGTACAGAGTTGCTGCTAATAAAGAAGCCTCCTTCATTCCATGACTAGAAAAAGAGTTAATCATTAAAGCTCATGGCTGAAAGAAGAATAAATCTGTATAAACAAATAGAGGAAAATTTGTAAATGGAAACCAGTGAAAACTTATACTAATAACATTATTAACAAAATGATAAGCATAAATTAGAATGGCTTCTCTTGGAGGAAATGATGTGGACCTGTATGCAAAAGTTGGGGTGGATTTTTACAGATAGCAGTGTATAATTTCTTAAGGTAATTGCACAAGAACAGAAGAGTGAAGGGCATTTATAGTTAGTTTTAAAAAATTGTTCTGTTCCATTTGGACTACATACCTAAAAGTATAAAGAAAAATACTCAACTTTAACTGTTAGAATGACAATTTATATATTGCACAGTTAAATGAGGAGCTGGAGTGGTTTTGTGATAATCTAAACCCTAGGGTTTTTATATTTTCTCATAGCCAAGTCTCTTCATAGATGGATATACTCCATGTTTTATTTTTTTGTTTCAGTGTTACTAATCAGTGGATTTGCCTTGAACATTGACTTGTCTGTTTACTATTATAATTTTATACATATAATTTCCTTTGGCTTGTCAGCAGCTAATAGATTACAAGTGATTGTAATTTTTATTTTATATTCCAGTATAAAAACAAACCAGGGCAGTCAGGAAAACTGATTATGGTAGATATGCACCTTATCAGAAATGGAAAATATTGTTATTTTCATACAGAACAAAGCTAGATCACAGTCTCTGCAACTCTGGTTTAACAGTAATACATTGTCTTGTATAGAGTTCATGGAACTTTTTTCTCAGATTTAAGTTTCTAGTTTCACATAAAACTTTCCTGGGCAAATAATGCCTAATGTATAGGCAAACACAAAGCTGCAAGATCTTTGCTGCTTCTGCTCCTGTTTTGTGGATTTGCCATTTGATATCTGTTTAAAAATAATTGAATTTAGATTGTATGAAGGTTTCTCGTTCGTAACCTGTGCCCCATTAACATGTCAGAATTCAATTTGGGAAGTGCAGATAATTGTTGATGTAAGCAAAAGAATAAGAAAAGAGAAGAAAAAAGATAGGAAAACAGGAGTAAGGCAGCAGTAAGTGGCAGCAGTATCCATTGGATGGGTAGGGTCAGGTGAGATATGTTGAAGTGTGTGTAAAAAGTAAATTTACTTAGTGAGGGACTTCTGAGCCTTAAGCTGATGTCATCAAAGAAATCTCTCTAGTATTGTATATGTATGTACAGACCACTGTAAACAAAGGGTATGTATTTTAAAATGTACAATTAATGTATTTAGTTATCATATAAAGTGTACAGTTCTCTTTTTCCTAATAAAATGTAAAGTTGGCTCATAATTTTTTTCCAAGCATACTTTAACATACTTGGTATAAAATGCAAAATCACCCAAGTATAAAGGATTAAACTAAAATATGGGACTCATACTCATATTTAAAAATCCACAAGCATTTACACTACAATTAGAAATGTTTGCATACACTAATGCACAAAGAGAAGCTGAAATACACAGACCTTTCTTTCCCATGAGTCCTTTAGAGATAACCGTATAACACATATTTACTTGCTTAAAGCACCACAAATACAGGCTCTGAATAATACTGTAAATGCCAAATGAAAGCTTATTTGGAAATAAATAAGTATGACCTTGAATATCATCAGCAAGTCAAGCTGCTGGTTAATATTATTGCAGTCTTTATTAAATAACAAAAGGTGCAGCCCTGTGAGCTTTTTCATTTATTTCCCTGTTACAAAACTACCAACAATGGCAAAGGTAAGACATCTGGATCATCCTTTAAAGAGTAACCCCCCCCCCAATCCCTTGCCACAGTCGTTGTGGGGGCTTAGGAGACGGAGACAGAGACCCAGTGCAGGGATCTCCCCTGCCTAGGGCCTCAGTCCTCGACTCATTAATTTTGAATGTTTTTTTCTACCTCCAGTTCTTTTGTTTCCGTCTCTTCTCCAACCCCTACTACTATCTACTTCCTAACGTGCAAGAGCCGTGCTAAAAGGATGAAAGGCTGACTTTGGGGCAGTCATGAACAGCCTGAGGGAACCATGGATATAGTATTCCCCTGTTTAGTTGTCTAGCCCTTACCCCCAAGTAGACCCTGAGAGGTGGACTGTTTATTTACCCAACATAGCCAAGGCTTCCCATGGCCAGTAATGAAGAAGTAATGCCCATATTAGAAGCAATGAGGCTTGCCCCTTCATCAAATAGCCCCACCATTTCAAACTCTCACGGCTCCCCAACCTCAGGCTCTCCTTTGACCATGACTCTGAACACTACATTTACTACCCATTCCTCAATGCCTACAAGTGCATTATCCACCCGTGTCGTGACTCCTACTCTCCCAACTTCCTCAACTTCATCAGCTTTACCCCAACAGCCTTCTTCACCAATCACCTCATCTTCCCTTATTACTACCGTACAGCCTTATTCTCCATCTCACCGTAATACCACCCCTCTCAACAATACTCCTTCCACACGTCCCCGTCCTTCTACCACCCACAATCCTACCAATATCTTAAATACTCATTTAACCCAGCCAAATGGGACCGATTTTTCTTGATCCCCCCCTACAGCTTCTTACTCAGGCAACACTTTTCTCTTTCATCAATGTCTCCAAGAGCAGGTGGGCAGAGTCCGTTTCTGTACCTGACCTAATCGCTCCTGTCTTGTAACAGTTACATCTGAAACTGAAGCTATAGCATTATCGAATCTAACTGATTTCTCTAGCAATCCCATTCCTGCAGAACCTCATCCAACTTTTAATACTTGCACTGGAACTGTCTCTATCTCCCTAGCAAGCTGCCCTATGGATATCGTTTGGTCAGATTGTGGAGAGTACTTACTCGGCTGTCTCAAAGACCATGATGTGATGTCAGTACAGTGCTTGTCCATTCCTCCTAGAGGTCATCGAAAGAGAGCCAACAACATTGCCAAAATTACTTTCCGTACACACGACCTTCCCTTTCGTATATACATTGGTGGACAATCCCTCCCTGTTCTACCGTACCAACCTCCTCCCCGTCAATGTCAAAACTGTTGGTGCTTTGGACATACTGCCAAACATTGCTGTTTCACAGACTGATGCCCCCTATGTGCCCAACCCGGTCATAACCCCAAGATGTTCCTACACCCTCCCCTGTACCTTCTTACTTCCCCCCCCTTCCAATTCTACATTCTACCTCCCCCTGTCAAATTCTTTTACCACTCTAAATCCAAACACCCCAATCTCAGCTACAGCTCCAATCTCAACTACAGCCTCAACACCATCCCCTCTCCCCCCCCGTACTATCCACAGATGACAGACAAAACTCCCCCCCCCCCCCTTCTTCCCCTACTGCATACTCACCACCTACCTTTACCTTTATTCCTCAGACACCACTCCTCTTCCCCCCTCATAAGAAAACCTTTGTCTCACAAAACTCTCCAACCAACTCTACTGCAGAAAATATGGAAGATATTCAAAGCTATATGCTTGAGACACAAAATTCCACAACTCATGTTCCCTCCACAGTCGAAGTGACAGCCAATATCCATCCCCCTCCTGCTCATATTCCACCTACACCCCTTCCTCCTACTTCCTCTCAACACAACCCACCCCCTTCAATTCTGCCTACTACTGATATCCATCCTCCTGATACTACTGATATCCAATCTCCTCCTCATATTCCCCCTACACCCCTCCCTCCTACTCCTTTACAATCCATCCCCCTCAACTCCAACTACTGCTCTTCCTCCTACTCATATTCCCCTTACACCACTTCCTCCTGCTCCCTCCCAACACAACCCACCCCCCTCAACTCCAACTACATGTACATTCTCCCTCCCTCCATCCCCTCTTATCATTTCCACTCCCTCCTGGATACTCACATGAAACCCTTATGTAATTCCCTTACCTAGACCCACCATAGTCCATTCACACAACAACTCCTTTACCCATCTTTAACCTTTCAAGATTACTCTAGATAGTTAACGCATAGCAACTATCACCCTTCACCCCTCCTTTAATATACTTTCCTATAGTGCTATATGACCTTAGATGTCTAGCATTTAGTTTGCTTTTAACCATTAACCATTTAAAGAGTAAGGCTACAAGGTCTTCCATATGAGTTCACACAAAATCTGCAATTCTTGGTCTCAACATCTTTATTGAGGAGTATAGAGAGAATATGCCTAATGAACCCAATTGTTTCTATGAAAGGAAATAAAACGAGACATTCAAAGGAACTTTTCCTGCAGTTGAGAAAAGAAAATGGCATTGAATCTTACTTCTAAGAATTTCCTTGCATGTTAAACTCAAGAACAGATATGAAAGGTGGATCATTAAAGAGCACACAAGTAATACATTATCACTGATCTTTATTAGCCTGGCAAAATGGAATCTGTTGAGGTCCTGGATCCAAGATAACCAGAAATAAGTGCACATACATGCATGTGTGCGAGAGAGTGAGAGTGTGTTTATGTATGTGTGTGTGAGTGTGAGAATGAGTGAGTGAGAGAGAGAGTGGGATGGATGGATGGATGGATGATGGCTGGATGGACTGACAACATGGTCTTGAAATTAGTCTTCAGAGCTAAGATATGACTATTCAATGTCAACTTGGTTTCCACTCCACCTTTTTTTTGTATAGTGTAATTGTATGTTATGCAAACCAATAACTACGGTAATTTATGTGAAGGTTTTTGCCATTTGGTCATGAAAGAAACAAATATTTAGTTTAATCTTGTTTAATTTCCAGATTATACAGCGTCACTGAAATCCATATGTGCATAGAAAGTATAAAGAATTTCATACACTTTGAGCCACCTTTCTTATTTGTGTTTGCAAATGTTATCTAGTGCCTTTCTTAAACTTAAAATCATCCCACTGTTGTTATAAGGGGTCCTTCCCTGCAGTTTTGAATTCTAAATCTGCAACAAGAGCTATGTGATCAGATGGGAATGTAACACTGGGCAGTGCAACATGTTCTGTGACCTCTTCATGGGTTGGCATCGGGATGATCTGGAAACAGGAAAGTAGAAATTTAGTTGAACTTAAATAGATAGGAAAAGGCTAATAGTGTTTTATCCTGAAAAGGATTATTTTTTAGATGTACGTTTCAGTACAAATAAAAGAATATATTCTTATGCTTAATATTTTTTCTGTAAATATAATATTAAAAATAATTAAATATGTGGTGACTTTAAAATCATAATATTGATTTAATGGGTGGAAAAGATTAGTACCAAACCAAAAGAGTAGCCTTTATCTATATCACTTGATCACTTGGGGCAATTCAAATGTGGTTAGCAGATCACACCACTGGCTTGGGGATGACGTCAGAAACAAAGAAATGACAGGTTGACCATTGAAGAAATAAAATGGAACCAGAACCAGATCTCAACCTCAACCGTGTCTGCTGTGCAGATGAAAAGCAGTGTCTGTTTCCTGTAGTGGGAAAAGCCCCACCTGGGAACTGCTTGTTTTGGTAAAACTAGAAGACCTTCTTGTCTCTTAATGTCCTATTATTCTTGTCTGTCCTTTATGTGGACAAGGCTCTCCTCTAAGTATCTCTATCTGACGTATCTTTGAACACAAAGGACTAGTTATATCTGTAATGCTCTCAATCATTCAATATGACCTTGTTTAAATTTTTCTCCTAGTCTTGTGTTCCTCATTCTTACCATTTACCTATCTGATGATATCACTCATATACCTATAAAATAATTATAATAATACCAACCTGTTTTACTGAGAATTTATCATTCTGATAGAATATGTAGTCCAAGCAGCCATTGAAGCCCACTGTATAATTGGTGTACTCTGGGCATCCACAGGCACTGTCCATCTCCAGATCATGGCTCAGCTGAATCCCCTGCACACACTCATCTGGCACTAAATTATATAAATTATGGAGTTGAAAAATGCCAAATCTGCTTTAGTTTCCAGACCTTAATTCACTACATTTTTGTTATAACTTTGAAATGTACAATGTGTATTATGAAGTAGTGACATTGTCCTGCTATATCTTTCCATATCACAACCCATATCAAACCTTTAGGTTTTTGTCTAAAATATGTCAAAAATATACAAGCTTATTCATTTTTTTAACAACCTATATCTTTATTTTAATAGTAAGTAATCCTCTCTAATATCTTCCCTTTCAGAGCAGTAAATCTCAGACTCTGCCTGTATCACCTGAACATTCTTCCAAATCACCAGAAGACCATGTGATTCAAGCAGCAAGAAATCTCAGCCACAAGCTCTTTCACTTCATCATCAGCACATGTTCAGGTCACAAAGGAGACATGGAATTCTAGCACTGAATCCTTTATAATGAAACACATACTACAAAGAAGTATTTACAAGCTGGGAATAACATATTGTATTGAAACTATTGGTGCTGCACTGAAACAATGGCTTTATAGTTTATATATACTCTTTTTCTCTCTGTGAGCTATTGCCAGTATAATAACCTCTACACATGAAAACCTTTCATCAAACTTCTGTTCTTCGATTCAGACACCTTTCATTGGAACCCAAGAGTTCCAGCAAATACTATCCAACTCCTTTGTACAGTGATCACATAGAAAAAAGGAAGAACTAGATATAATAATGAAAGAAGAAAAAAAAAATATATATATATATATATATCTAGTGCTTATGAAAAGATTCTTTGTTTCAATCACCTCATAAATGTGTTAGAAATGTGAGCCATATATGTCTATCAACTGCTTGTCCTACATCACCAATCAAAACTCTGCTCCCTCTATCAAGGGTCATATCTAAAGAATGATGAATTAGAATATCTGTCTCCTTTGACTAGCAGTCCCCACTTCTGTGCCCACTCTGAAAAACTCTAAGTCTAGTCAAGACTGCAGAGTAAATTGTAAAAAAATGAAAATTTGAAAAAGTCTCATGCTTAATCTTGACAAACCAGGGAAAGTCCAGACAAACTATCAAATACCCCAAACACAGATTACTGCATTACCTCCTAGTGAACAGTGCTTCGGTGCAGAAGCTCTTACAACAGATTTACTTAATGCTTTAGGATTTGGTCTATTCTTGATGAAATGACCTTAGGTACAGTATGGTGCCAGGTGGTAATGCTGTTATGATGGTAGATAGGTTATCTTGAAAACTTTAGGTTTACCTCAAAAATATCAGACATCTGTTCTCGTCAGGTTAAAGTATGGTACTTTTTTTAATCGGTGTAGTCTGAGTGGGTGCATCAGTGGACATGCCTGTCAGAGAGGAATTGGATAGAATGGAACATACTCTTCTCCCACTTGGGAGCAAGAGCTGAGTTGCTATGTGGTGACAAGAGATGGACATATAACCTTGGCAACATAAACTCCTCTTGCTTACTACTGCACATTAACACATACAGAATGTACAGGAATGCTTGCAGTTTACCATTTATGCTATAAGTATGTTTGTTTGCAGGGGGGGGAGGGAGTATCATTGTACAATTTGCTAAAAGAAGAAAAGTGGTAACCTGGCCACTGTCAACAAAAGTTGGTGATCCTTGGTATAACTTGAGTTATTCAGAGTAGGCCACTATGACTGTGATTAATGAAGACAAAATTTCCTGAACTAAATCTGTGTGAATAAAGACTTGTTGACTGTCATTCAATAAGAGCAAAAAAGCTTGAGTTTACTAGATCACTCTAAATATGAACTATGTATATGATATTTTCAAGGGAAATGGAAAAATACAGCCTTCACAAAGCCTGCTAAATGTGAACAAGCTCCTTCTTAACAATAACTAATCCAGATACAACCATTGCTAATTTGTCAGTCTGTGAGGTTACACTCACTTCTACTCATCCTCTCATGTCAACTCAAAGACGATAGCACATAATCCAAAAGCCACTTTTGTTGCTAGAAATGATCAACTGAGGAAACTAATCATAATACAAAATAAAATATGAACTAATAATTCTGCCTATTTACATAAAAAATGAATAATACACACTTCACTGCTTTGATACAGCATAATAGGTTGCAAATATATGGAAAGATATATCATGTACCTAGCATTGATTTTATATTTCAAAGATAAAAATATTTTAAAATATACAGTCAGATAAATTTGTCACATTCTGTTCCCAAAAGACTTAACTGCTTTAAGAGATAAAATATGGCAACCTGCACTGTATTTATTTCTCTTTTAAACCTTGGCATGTTAGATATGATCTTCATAGAGGAGTATCTATTAGATATGACAGATGACTCATATATCATATTAATAATCAAGCATGAATGAATTATAAATTATCAAATCAAAAGGTAAACTTACTGCTATTCCAGTCAGGATCATCCACATCTATGAACTGTGTCTTCATGAACCGGTAAACTCCAAACTCTGGAGTACTATTGAAGTCCCCACAAAAGAGCAGGGAAATATCCTTTTCTGGGTGCTGGAAAATGTATCGTCATCATCAATTAAATTTTGATCCCCTATGATGGGAGTTTGTGTACATGAAAAAGAATCTTTGATATTGAACATATAGCTGGATTCTGGCATTACCCCTTGTGGCAAAAATTTGAAAACTGAAGTAAGTTTGAACAAATCTAAGAATTTTTTGGCAGACATCACAAAACCAGTCAGATGAAAATGTCCTATTAAAACCTTTTTTCAACTGACTTTTCAACTGACCTAACAGCAGACAGTAAAAAAATGACATACTAAAAAGGCATCAAACAAAACAATGATTCTAACCTAATCTCACAAATATGAGAACTTACAAAACTTTTTAACCCATTAATTGTACAGTTCAGGTATATAGCCATCATGCTAGTGTATGATTATCAAAAAAATTACTAGTTCCAGATTCTATTTTTCTCTTATGAAATATAGGAAATACATCCTGAGCATCTAACACTCAAGAAAAAAAATTATTATGCACATTCATGTAGTACCTGATGCGTGAATGTTGTAGAATTTCTTTGAAACACAAGCTAAAGCAAAAGGAAGCTGGTGCTAAGCAACAATCTGTGTTTTGGGGAATTATCAAACTGTAATAAACTCTCCATAATCATTTTTGTATATACATGTTATTGCCTATAAAGTATCTGTAGTAATAAATCACTGGAATATATTTGTAGTGTATTTTACCATAATTATATTAAAAAATGCAAAAAACAATCTCTTATTTCTTGCAAAACTTTAGTATTTTCAAAACTTTTGAAAGTATTTATATTCTTTCAGTGTGTGCTTGCATGTGTTTATATGCCCTCATGCACTTTAGTCCTTCTGTTAGAAAAATGAAAGTTCCAGAATACTTTTCTATAACAAAAATTGAAGTTCAAAAATAAAATCTTGGTTCTATTAAATACACAATGTATTCATGAAATATGAAACAAAAGATATCAAATCGGTTAATGCTTTGAAGGTTATGATGCATTTTCTTTATCTGTCATTTCCCTAATAGAAATCTGGAAATCCTAAAGAACCTGGGAGAGAATCTTCAGTTACATATTAGCCTTACCTTTGTCTTACACAGACTCATGACCTGCTGAAGGAGCCGCATAGAGATTCCTGCCTGAAGAAGTCGTATATTGTCTGCTTCAGGATAGAAATACAGGTGTGTCACTCCAACAACTATTTGCTTTGATGGATTCTCAATGCTCTCCAGGACACTTATCTGTTACAATGGGTAAACAAAAAGAGAAGAAAAGGAAAATAATGTATGTGTGGCTTTGGGTGTAGTTGTTTTTCAAGACACACTGTACTCTATTACTGTAAAATATTGTTAAATTACTTGTGTTAATCAAAACATCATAGCATATTTCACATACAAATTAGGTTTTATTTATCATCTCTGGGAAAACAAAGAAAACAACTGCCCAAGTGTTCTAACTTGCAATGTTGTGGTTCTTTGTACCACTCTCTCCACAAGCTTTACATTGGAGCTTAT
>NC_091551.1:25596628-25604128 GCF_042767895.1 Penaeus vannamei | reverse complement strand
ACCTTACCAAGACGCCAGAAGAATGAGAGCGCAATAAGAATATTTGCCATGAAAAGGGTAACATGTCACACGAGTTGTTAATTATCTGTTAGGATTAGCGAGGTGGAAAATTTGTTTTGCTTACTTTTTGGTATATTCATGCCCCTGCCCCTCTTTTCTCGCCATACGCACAGGCACGCGCGCACGCACGCACACACACACACACACACACACACACACACACACACACACACACACACACACACACACACACACACATACACACACACACACACACAGAAATTTAATGAGCAAGAATTCTAAACTAAATAGGCAAGTAATTATGCTTCGTACACATGTGGGCAGCTTGGCCGAAACAAAAAGCAAGCCGTGCGCGTCTCAGCCGTGACTCGTAAGCATTGTATAAGAGTAAGCGTGAGTAAATAAAGCCTGCTGCGGGGCGCGGTACCTTCGTAGTGGGCGGAGGTCAAAATTCGTTTTAAAAATTAACCTGTGGTGATGATAAATTTCTAAGCCTAAATAAAGCATAGTTTCTGCGGCGCATTACCCTTATTGCAACAGAATCGATTCCATCAGTTAGTTCCATGTTACATATTCACCAATACCTTAAAGCTAAAAAAAAAACATGAATTCCAGCATTAGTAAGTACAGGATATCGAACATTGAGGGAAAACGTCTTTAAAGCGAGTTAGAATCAGTTATAAAACGCATGGCATTTAGCACAATTCTTAATCCTCTTTCGTCTCTCTCTCACTCTCTGTCTCCCTCATTCTCTCTCTCTCTGTGATTCTCTGTCACTTCCTCTCTATATTTCTCCCATCTGCTCTCTCTCTTACTCTCTGTTTCTCTCTCTCTCCCTCCATCCCTTTCTCTCTTCCTCCGTCCCGCCCTCCCTCTTTCTCGCTGTCTCCCTCCCCTCTCTCTTCTTTACTTTCTCTCTTTCTGTATCTATCTCCCCGCCCCCCCCACACACACACTTTTCCTCTTTATCTATCTATGCCTCCCCTCTTTTGCTCTCTCTATCTATCCACCTTCCTCTCTCCTCCCCCCTTTTTCTTTCACTCGGCCCCCTTTCTATCTCTTTCTCTCTCTGTGTGACTTTCTGTCTCTCTCTTTCTCCCCTGCCTCACTCTCTCTCTCTCCCTGTGATTCTCAATTTATCTGTCTCTTTCTTTCTCTCTCTATGCCATTTTTTGTAATGTATTAAACATCGAAGTCAAATATTTTCATATCAGTTTGGATCTTTTCCTACAAAAAAGTGTCGGCGATAGATGTATTGGTATCGGAATCACTTTAACTGTCTTCGAAGATTCGATATATCGGTATCGCATCAGCCAATTTTCAATTATCGATCTATCGGTATCGCCTTAGAAAATTCCTTGTATCGATACCCATCACAATATATATATATATATATATATTTACATGTACACACATATGTATAGACATATATATATATATATATATATATATATACTAAACATATATCTATATTTGTCTATCTATATATATATATGGTACACACATATATCTACACACACACACACACACACACCAAGTCATTTTTGAAGGGTGAACATTTCCAAGATGATGAGGCACTGACTTCTGAGGCCACTTCATGGCTCCAAATGCAACTTGCAGACTTCTACAAGCAAGGAGTCCACAGCTGCATAAAACGATGAGGAGTGTATCACTCTTGGTGGGCCCCATGGGGAGAGAGACTAATAACCGTACTCCGTTTCATTCCCGTACGCCCATGGGAAGTGGGTCAGGGGAAAACTGTAATGAACGTCCCCTGTAATTCTGTAATTAAACGCCAGGACATTTCAGGAAATTACGAAAGTGGGTTAGGGGAAATCTTTAATGAACATCCCTCGTAATTCTGCAATTAAAAGTCAGGAAATTTCAGGAAATTACAGATACGGGCACTGCAGATAACGCAGATTCAACTAAAAAAAAAAAAAAAAAAAAAAAAAAAAAACATTATTATTCTCTAATGATATTGTTGGCCCTGCATATATCTGCTGTTCAACACATTCATTAATTCATTCCAGTTGATATAGTTGATTCAGTTTATATGTTTTCTACACTGTACCACATTATATAACAACACACAAGTAAAGTCAAACTCCCTTGGTCTTTGCCAATGATTGCTTTCATCATTTGGTTTGTTGATTCAAGATTAGAAAGTAATAAATATACCTCAATGAGCGGTTATCAAAACCTAATGATCAATGCTAACCAACCTCCCCTGGGCAAATCAGGTTTAATTAGGATTTCTCAAAGTTGCTGATACCAGCCTCTAAGTGCCCCGGGGCCACCCAAGCAATCGATATCTGCCGTGGGGGTCGAAGAGGGGTCAACACATCACAAACGGATGAATATTAGATTTCAGTTACAGTGCGTAGGATCAAAGTCTGGTGATTATAAGATTCCATGCCTTACTTTTTTTGTTTGTTGCACTGCATAAAACATTATATAATAAATATATTACCAAGCTAGTAATGTAGCATTCATCAATATAAAATGCACCCGCATCTCTTTATAGAAAATGTATTAGATGTATAACTTAAGAAAATGCAACATTAAACCTTTAAATTTGATTTATCTAAAAAGGTTACTATTCATAGTGAATGTGTTTTAGGGCTGAAGGTTTAAAGTCACTCTAAAAAGTGTACTTTTCATAGTGAATATGTTTTAGGGCTGAATGTTTAAAGTCGCTCTATGGGACTGTGGCTCTGCCTTTGGTGATGCCCAGCTAAAAGACCATCTGAAGTGACATCGGATGAAATTTCCGCCGCGATGACATTTGTCTGCAATATCATATCAGTTCATACCGGATGGTTTCAGCAATTTTCATGTTTAATTTATTTGAACAAAGGAAACTATCTCATTACTGTTTTAAACATTTTTATTTAGCCTCAATACATCTGTAGCCATACAAAATAACAAAATATGGTCTTCGGAAAACAAAATCAGCAGTGACGTCACCATCCGTCTGTCGTCTTTTGTATCCGTTTAGCAGACGAATTTCCGTAGAATTCCAGCCATGCTGCCAACTGGGTTTTGATCGATGAATGAATGCGTAACTATATGTATGAAGTATGATCATGCTTCAGGTAAGGCGAGTATATGTGACCGTTTACGGGCCACTATAAGCTTTAGCGTTCTCGCCTCCCATCCACTACCATTTTTTTTCTGTTTATACACCTATGATCCATCTTCTTTTTAAAACAATTCCTTCAATGTTACCTTTTCGGCGTCCTGCTATCCGTTCATTTCTTATTCTATTCCTCACAAGTCACCGCGGCGATTGATATCTTATCACGTCTATGATAATGATGAAAAAATAAGAGCTCAATGTGGATTTTTTTAACACTACAATATTAACTCGAGATTTTGCTCTTGCGTGCATATTTATTAATAATCTAACATTTCCTGCCTTACTTCTTGACTTAGAATGCTTTCTCTTTCTAGATCTATAAAGACATGCAATCCCTTCCTTTCCTCTTCTCTGCATATAATCAAATCGTTCATCATTAGCCCATGTTTCCATTTTTTCACTTTTAATGCTCCCTATCCCAAGGTTAATCCCCTAGAGGGTTCTGCATTTCCGACTGTCTCCCTTGTCTTTGTAGATAGGCTAGCAACATCATCCATCCTTATCAACGTTTTCTGTTTGTTGTTTTCTGTCATAACGCTTCAGTGCATTTTATCCCCATACATCCATGGCTCTACAAGTATCTCATTTGGTTCAGTCGCTCGGCTATTTTTCCTTCTTTCAGGTCATCTGACTTATCTGAATTCTGATGTTATTACTTCACTATGTATTGAAAAAGGGCCTTGATCTTTATTCATTATATTCAGTAGTTCATCCGTCTTACCATAACTGTGAACTGAACACTCAAAACTGTGGCTCTCGTATGTCAAAACATTTGTGAAATCTTTAGTACCTTAACTCTCCCATTGCTAGTCTATTGCTGCGGTCGGAACTGCTAGTCCAGACCAGTTGGACAAAATGTCTTGACCGTTCGGAACCTCTACTATCTTGTCCCGGACGAGTTGTCCATCTCCTCCTCCTGCGAAGGTGGGCTAGCAGGACGAGATGACGTCACAATAGCTTTTTTTATGTAAACATTGACAGTTGCAGGTAACCACAAAATATTGATGGGTAATTTTATGGCTCTTTATTGGTGTCATCAAAGGATATTCTTGTGTTTGTCAGTTGCGGATAAATTAAATATGCATCAAAAGAGTTACAAAGCCTATGTAGCATGTAAAATACAGACGCCGGTACGATAAAAATGCGAATGTTTACATTCGAGCCAGTTGCGTTCTGGGCAGAAAGGGAGGTTGGAGGTTCCGAACGCGGCCCACTTGTCCTGCTCGTCCTGTACAAACTGTCTGGACGAGCAAGACGAGAAGTTGCGAATGCAGCATATATACCTTCCTTACTCTTGCAGATGCCTTCATCCTACCACACGCATCAACTAATGCCAGGGTGGTAAATGATACTATGTTAGAATAATCGAGAGGCATTTCACTTCGGAAATCCTTAGGAAATACCGAAATCCAAAAGAAATTCTTTGGAAATCCGGACATCTCCAGAAAATTCCAAGAACTCTATAAACACAAATGTTCTATTCGCATTAAAAAAAATAAAATAAAATCTTGTTAATAGTACTTAAAATGTCTTCAAAAGTCGATTACAAGTTGGATAAGACGCATAATTAAACGTTGATCAGAAAAATATACTTAATTTTTCTAATAATAAATAGCACTAAGTCACTGTCACAAATTGAGCAAACTTTAGGTCTTTATTAAAACGTATTGTCTTGAAATAATATAATTTAAAATTTATATTAATGCCAGATTTTTTTAAACTTTCAAAAATTTAATAAAAAGCATTTATCAGAAATTGCTGACACGATTTCGTAGTTATATAAGTGAGTTTCCTTTTAATCCCCCAATGTATATTCCCGCAATTGTTCAGAAACAGGACTACTCATTTTAAAATGCTTAAATTTCCGAGTAACTGTGGCTATTTCTGAAATTGAGTTGATTTAAATTCCCAAGGTTAATCTATCTGATTATGACGAAAACAAAAATCGAATTTTTTTTTTTTTGTTGGAAGCGCTACATTAATATTTACACAGAGTCGTATTTTAAGGTAAAGTAGTACATTTCATGTGGAACTTGTAAGGTAACAACTGTTAGCATATTTAACATTCACGATTTAATGGTCTTTAAATGCATTTGAAAACTCTGGAGGCCCCTGACAAATCTCTCTGGAAATCCAGAGATCCCGGAAAATGTGATTTCGGAAATCCCAGAAATTTCATAATAATGACTATTTAGGTAGTGATGTCCCTCGAGTATAATACCATTGTCGGAAGGGTGACCATGGGAACCCTGTGTGTTTTCTATATTTTATTAAGGAATAACAAACTTAATGGTGCAGGAAATGGACAGCAAAGCGATGGTATGGTATTGGATGACAGGGTGTACGAGTGGTAAAGAAATGTTAGTGATCGGCAGAGTGAGGTAGGTTAACAGAGGAATGGGAAGGGATGGCGTGATAAAATAATGGCAGAGTGGCTGTGTGATGGAGGAATTCCATTGATGGCGAGAGAGCAATAGCAGTGGCGATGTAGTAGAGGAATGGTAGAATTATTATTTTTTCTCCGATTGTTATTTCGCGGGTAATTACTGTATATAATAAATTATAGAAAAATATCTTTAATAACGATTGATATCGAGTACACTTAACTGAAAACGCTCACCCTTATCCGTATGTAGCCTTTTAATATTGATCCATTCTATCCGTAGCAAAATTATACTCTATTGGGTGAAGGCATAAGGTAACCCTACTTCCCGAGTGGTCAGAATAGCCCAGTAAAGAACTCGACAATTTTACAATTAGCTGCGTTTAGTAAAGGTTTATGGTTACAGTAAGCCGCTACCCAGTCTGACCTTTCCTTAATGGGCCCCTAGCGCTCTGTTAGGCCAGGCGGGCATTTCCTTAAGGGCAGTTCTGTACAGGCAAATATTTCCCTGCTTGAAGGATTATGGGCATTTCCCTCCTCGGTGTTTTATGTATGCGGGCATTTCCTTACCAGTGGTACTGTGCAGACGGGCAGTTGTCTGTGCGCGGTTTTGTGCGGTCGAATATTTCCCTGTTTGAAGCTCTGTGCGGTTGAGCATATCGCTGTTTGGGATTTAATGCAGGAGGGCATTTCATTACTAATGGTAATTTGGAGGCGGGCATTCTCCTACTCATATTTTGCTGTCGACATTATGAATTAGATTGATTACCTCTTAAGTTTTGTTGGTGTTTACTCTTTCTCACTACTCACGGTTCGAAGGGAACAAAGAAAAATGTTTGTATGTGGTTCATCAAATCTTTATTCTGACGTGGATCACTGTGGTCTAATGGTGAGCGAAGAGCAGTGCCCAGTGTGTAGGCGTATCCTTTATAAAATGATCGCGGATTTGCAGACTTTTAGCTAAATGATGGTAAAATGAAGTAAGCGTAAAATCAGCTGAAGAGGCAAAATGGGGCAGTGCAGTCGACTGCTGAAGACGCACGCCCGGCAGACCCTCAGAACCCTGCAATACTGGAAATGTATGCGCCTGGAAACCGAGCAGCTCATGGTCTACTTACATAAGCCTTGGAAACACTTGCGACGTGAACTACACTCATCGTCACCAAATCTACTTGTTCACACTTCCAGAATATGAGAACTAACTCCAACCATATTCAGTAACTATTACAGCCAAGCTTCCGACTGATTCGGTGTGACGTCACAAGCCGGAGTCGTCATTCCACTTGGTGAAAGCAAACCCGTCGCTCGCAGATACCTCGTTATCAACGTGATGAAAATGGCGTATGGATTTTTTGATTCTTCAAAAATCGAAGCGAAAAGGTGATATGAAGCAAAACTAGAAGCTGTGTAACTAAAAGAGTACTCATACCGAAATCTGGATCGACGATCCTTCGAAATGACCTAAAACTGAATATTACGACAAATACGACTATTCTATCAATAAACCAGATGATAATAATAATTATTTTATAATAACATAATTTGCTACATTAATGTATGACGTTTAGCTATATAGGGTATTTTTAATTGAAATCAGTGCCATTTCCTAACATCACTTTTCTTCCCATGTACTAGGTGTTTATACCAAGGAGACAATGAAGTCATGTAAAGGCCTAAAAGCGACGCATTTTTCTCTCCTCAATAATTTGACCTCAAGAGATAGGCCCTCTTCAGTTGTTTCTTCTGCCGGACCATATAGAATTTCATACAAAGGCAACAGGCAACTGTATACTTGCTTTGTTTTCATTTAATGGACAGTGATTGAAGGCACTTGGGATAAAGTCTGGGTGAAGTGGATTCGGGGATGGTTTGCCTGTAAATATAAATTATGATAAATCAATTTACTACAAAAAAGAAATAAAATGAAAATAATAGAATTGTTATTGTGCTTTTA
>NC_091551.1:25581628-25584128 GCF_042767895.1 Penaeus vannamei | reverse complement strand
GGAGAATACACGTTCAAAAAATATATACGAAGGCATGTTTGTGGGAAAGATAGGTAGGAGGGCTGGGAAGTTTCAGAACAGCTGTTGATTGAGGTGGTGATATGATATGCATGACTGCTGAGGGATGTGTATATCAGTATATCAGGAAAAAAAAACCCTCAAAAATAAAAGGAAAAAAAAAATGCTTTCCTACAGCAAATTCCTTCACAAATATCCATGCTTTGAAGATTATTTTCAGAATGGATATCACAGATGACAGAAGAGGTCATTTTTTCAAAGTATTGTTATAGTTTTATAGTACTAATACCCAATAGAATGTGATATAAATGTAACTGGATTTACTGTTCGTTTATTGTTTCCTGTATGTACATTATTTGTAAACTTGAATAGAATAGTCAAAATCAAAGTATCTATAGTACCTTGCTTTGGTCTTCTGGCTTTGTAATGTCACAATTTTTTCTGTGCATTCAACAGTGATTTGTTATATTGCAGCTCTGCAAAATTTTCTTCCTACTTCTTAAGAGATCACTTGCAAACCATGTTTTAAACTTAATAACCTTAATTATCAGATGGAATTCATAAGTTCTGATATAATCACGAAGGATGAATACATTAAGGTTCATTAGCATTTAATTTTGTGAAATTGCTGTTAAGGTACAGCTGTGGACTTAGTAATGAAATGAGTTCATGTAAACTTCAGAGGTAAGAAATAAATTTCTAATTGGTACTTGGACCATCATTTTGAGTGAGTTACTTGTTTGTTTAGTGAAGCTAATGAACCTCCCTCCTACCCTCCAGCAAATTCATGTGCTATCTCACTCACTCACCCACCCACCCACCCACCCACCCACCCACCCACCCACCCACCCACCCACCCACCCACCCACTCACTCACTCACTCACTCACTCACTCACTCACTCACTCACTCACTCACTCACTCACTCACTCACTCACTCACTCACTCACTCACTCACTCACTCACTCACTCACTCACCCACCCACCCACTCATTCATTCATGTTTTCACTCACTCACTCACCCAGCCATCCACTCCCTCACTCACTCATTCACTCACTCACTCACTCACTCACTCACTCACTCACTCACTCACTCACTCACTCACTCACACACCCTCTCATTCATTCATGTTTTCAGTCAGGCAATCAATCATTCACCCAAAACCCACTCACTCACTCACTCAATCTTTTACACACTAACAATCACTCACTCACTTACTTTTCACTCATTCACTCACTCACTCACTTTGCACTCACTCAAGCACTCAATCACTCACTCATTCACTCACCCTCACACCCATACACCCACACCCACACCCACACCCACACTCACACTCACTCACCCACACACACTCACATCCACACTCAGCCCCCTACGCACACATCCACACTCACCCCCCCACTCACTCACCCAAACACCCACACTCATTCACCCCCACATCCACATTCACTGACCCACACACCCACACTCACTCATGCACCCACAAGAGCTAGACCTCCACTCTATTCACAGTTGTATTCATGGAAGTTAATTTCATACTTGGCATCAGACTCCTGCAGCTTGAACCCAGACTACAAAATTCCACTATTTTATCAAATGCGATTAATTATAGAGTTAGGTATGCCCGGCCTTTATTCTCTAATCTAAATTACAATGGAAAACCAAAACTGATCCTCATGGAGCACCTCATGGAGCATCAGGGATTGGTGTACTAATTCCCGATATAGATCTTGAAGATGTGTGTATTTCCAACTAGGTAACTGATGCTGAGTCACCATGCCATTAAAAAAGGAAGTGAACAGCAGTGACATCTGTCTGTCTATACTCATAGCCAGGGTGCACTCCATATGCATTTATTCCAGGAAACATGGTAGCCATCGATATCCTTCACCAAACTTCTAGACTATCAGGACAGGGTATTCAAGTATCACTCTACTGGGTACCCTCTCATATAGGAATATCATGCTGTGACAAGGTTGATCAGTTAACCAAATTAACACTTTCCATTGAAGAACCATATTATACAATACCACTATCTCTCAATCAAATGAAAAATCGTGTTATCAGCTGCCTTCAAGATTATGAGGATCAGATATGGTCCACTGAAAAGATGAAGGAAACCAGACATGGTACTATCTGGCATTATAAGAGTATTAGGGAACAACAAATGTAGATAAACCCTATAAAGTCTATAATGGATTGCCTCGGAGACAGCAGGTCACCCTGACTAGCCTACACATAGGATATCAATACATTATACAATATGTATATGTGCACGATGCAGTTTTGGAGGTAAAACCACGTTCATATCACCATTGTAAACTGTGCAAGGTGCTCAAGTCACATAATCTTATTACTTACTTTGTTGCATAAAAACTGCATCCTATTGATCATGTAGTACTGGCCAAGGATTAGCACTTATTGATTATACTAACTTTATTATAGACTTCGGTCTTGTCTTTGACGTGATTAGTGATATAAA
>NC_091551.1:25554128-25556628 GCF_042767895.1 Penaeus vannamei | reverse complement strand
TTATTTTTATTATTATCATCATCATCGTCATCATTATCATTATCATTATCAGTATTGATATTAATATTACTATCATTATTATTGTTATTATCAGTAGTAGTATTAGTTGTAGTTGCTAATCATGAATCATCAATCATTATTATTTTTATTATTATTATTATTTTCATTATCATTATTATCATTATCATTATTATTATTATTGATGTTATTGTTTGGGTTACTATTATTATAGTTATATTTGCAGATTCAATTGTAATGATATTGATTTTTTTTTTACCAATACATTTATAATTATTTTAAAATTTTGGATATTATGAAGTACATTGATATATATCTTGACATTTATTTTTAGTAGGTTACTTTTTCTGATTATACTGTATTGATACTGTATTGATTCTGTGCAAAGAGGACTTTTAAGTATTTACCAGTTTCATAAGGCAACTGTGCAAAAGTTGTTCTTATTTGGAAAAAGAAAGAGGAAAAGGACATAGTTTTTGAAAAAGAATCCACTTTTGACTTGCACCTACTCACACCTACACACACATGCACATACACATGTATATGTACTCGCACACACACACACACACACACACACACACACACACACACACACACACACACACACACACACACACACACACACACACACACACACACACACACACACACACACAGACAGACACACACACAGACACACACAGACAGAGACACACAGACAGAGACACACACACAGACACACACAGACAGAGACACACAGACAGAGACACACACACACAGACACACAGACACAGACCCACACACACAGACACACACACACAGACACACACACACACACACACACACACACACACACACACACACACACACACACACACACACACACACACACACACACACACACACACACACACACACATACACACACACACACACACACACACACACACACACACACACACACACACACACACACACACACACACACACACACACACACACATATATACATATATATACATAATCACATACATTGTAGCTTTTGAATCTATCAAAAAGAAATTGGAAATTATTCAAATGGATCAATGCTCCTGCTTAGGGCAGGTGACACTGTGACTTGTGGCTGTTGTAGAGAGTTAAGCTTATTGTGATGTTTTCCTTCTGAAGAAAAACTCTATTTTTATATTATTTTATTTTAGAATCTTTTAGTGAATATAAACTAAAGAAATTTCTTGATTTTATTCTAGTGAACATTAGGGATTTAAATGCAACACTTTTCCCCCCCCTCCCCCATTCCTTTCATCTCCTTAAAGTTCTTTCATACAAAATGTTAATTACAATAGGCCCTTCATAGAGGACAGTATTTTTGAGTTTGATTTTTTGTTTGTTTGTTCTGTTTATATATGTAAATATGAATTGTACCAAATATCACACAAAATTTGATACTGCTATATGGTATGCACTCTTTCCTTAGATGTGTTCTGGCTTGTTTAATCTCGTCTAAACTTAGCATATTTTATCCGAGCCTAATCCACTTTAACCCAGTTACGATGGGTCTCCCATATATGAGACACCGGGATAAGTAAACATTGCAGGATGTTTCGCTGGTGCAATGCCATATTGGAGCCCATGCTCTGATTTTGTCGCCCATGGCATGTGGCGCATGACTCGGTTGCTCGACTCGCCTGCTCGCTGATTTTGAAGCCGCCCGGAAAATATTATTTTCGGCTTATAAATGTACTGTCACTAGTGGGTTAAGGAACTTTTATACGCATGTTTAAAAAAAAAAAGTTTCATCCAGCTCTCATTGCTAGTACTATGGTCTGTGACTAATTGGTTTAGATACCTGGGTGGGAGACTTGGGTCCAAGAGCAAGTAATCACAGCATTGTGGCAACTTTGTGCGCTCATTTTGTTTTACCTTTTAGACTTTTCATATTCATATATGCAAAAAGAAAGAAAGAAAGAAAAAAAACATACATCACATAGTCGTAGATTCAATTTGCGATATGTGATTATTATATGTGATACAGGTTTTGCTGCATAATTTATTTTATTGGTTATTTTAATTTTGTTGTAATTTCTATTATCTAAGATATCTTCAAAGATCAGAGAGGAAGAGAATTTGTTCACATACACAACCCATTTTTTCTAGTGTGTGTGTGTGTGGTAGGGAAGAGAATATATATCAACAGTTGAGGATGAAGGTATGAGGTAGGGGAATAGGGATAAGATGCCTTTTTTCTTGCACTGCCTTGCCTTATCTGGGCTAACCTCTCAAGATTTGATCTAATATAATGTTAGGAAATACTGTTCTGGAAGGCAGGTCTTTAGAATAGATGGTATAGTAGCTTCCCAAACCTTGTTTTTGTATGAAACTTGGCTTTTACTCATTTGGACTGTGATTTAAGGGACCGTCCCGGAGAATGGCCACCTTTCCCTACTCTTTACATCATAAAAAAATATCGGTTAGAGATAACTGATTGATTCTTTTTGCATGATAT
>NC_091551.1:25536628-25539128 GCF_042767895.1 Penaeus vannamei | reverse complement strand
TAGTTACAATAATAACCTTTTAAGCATAAGTAAATTCAGTAGTATAAAGTGAAACACAGACTAGGTAAGCTGATTGTACAGTATATATCATTTATTGCTATGACGGAATGCTTTATGAGGTGACTGCTTTCATGTTTAGCCAGGAAAAATATATCGAAAAATATGTGATATATGATCTGGAAGAAATGTATTTTGATAATAAAGTTTATAATTGGATGGATGGCTTTCTTTACCCATACTTTCATTTGTAAAATTGTCTATTTTTAGGAAAATATGTGGACGTGGGATCATATTAATGAATATTCAAATATATTGTTAGAGGGTAAACAAATGAAATTAGGAATAAAAATTAGATTGTAATTTCTTTCAAATACAAGAGCTTGAAAAAGACTACTTTTCAAAAGTAGAAAGTAATGTTACTGTGGCACAATTGGTTGAAAATCCAATTTCTACCTTGTTTACTTTATATGAAATTTGACAATCTGCTTAGGAATTAACAGTGATTTTACGAATAGTTCCTGTATTAAAAGAAACTTAGAAGGCCAGTGATTTCCTTTTCCGTTATTGGAATAAGATTATAAGAATACAAGTTGACTAGTGAAGGTCTGATGGTATATAGTGACATTCACGTAGTCTTTGGAAATCTAAAGCTGTCATGCGTTTCCAGAATGTCTGAACTCAAAGCAAAACATATAGATTTAAAATATTTATAATTAATCCCCCCCCCCCCCTCAAAAAAAGAAAAAAATGTTAGCTAAAACCAGACCATCCTATGTTTTTAAGGAAACAAACTGACAGAATGCAAGTATTCGGTAAAGTAATAAACATTATTTACTTCTGGTCTGAGTAAACCCAACACTAAAACTTTAAAAGAAAACATTTGTTATTAAACATCAACACATCTTTGGAACAAGAAGTATATTTTTAAAGAGAGGAATATGACACAATATTAGGGTTAATCATATCATGCTAGTCAGAAAATATTTTGTATTTGTAGTGTAATGCTGCCTATATTGCATCTTTCATAGACACACTAATGAAACAAAAGTAAGATAAAATGTAGATAAAAATGTATAAATGAAACATTTCCCAATTAGTCTCAGGTGACCAAGTAAAGAACTAATCTTGCTTTTCACAGGAGGGTGTATATCTAATTATTGGCTTGGGGATCGGAAAGCAACTAAAAGGAAGTAGATGCTACAGATTTTGATGACCTTCACCTGACCCATACTTTACTTTACCTTTACGAATTTTGCTTGTGCAACAGTAGGGGAAAGATAATCTGATTGTTTTAAAATTCGATGCCTAGATCTTTGGATGAATGCGTTTTCAAAAAGCTATTATCATGTTGGTATGGTGTATGATCAAACACTTATATTTGAAATATGAATTGACTGAATGATAATAATACTTCTTAAATGTGAATGATATGCTCAAGGCTGGATGGTTCCATCTTCCACCTAGGCCCCTGCAGCTTCCTTCCTCCTCTAGCATGCAGGTGTTCAGTATGCTTTCTCTTTTCACACTTCTACTGCCAAAGCAAGCAGATGCCCTCACAAGGGATAGCTGCATTAAAGGGCGTTTCGTCAGACAGTGGGCCAGAAAGGAGAACAAGAGGCAGACATATAACAGAACAGGGAGAGACAGGTAGACGGTCTCCCTCGTCACCGCTCCGCCCTCGGCACTGGGGCATTGGTCTCGTGGGGTTTTACATACACCCTCCCTAATAAACCCTCCAGCAAAATTCCTTTTCATTCATTCACCAACCTCGATAAAAAATGAAATAATAAAAAGATGCAGAGTTATATTCCCTGTAGATTTCAAATGGGATTTTACTTCGACTGTTAGCGATTCTTAAAGACTTTGTTTTTGCAATGCGTAAACCACCAAAGTTTAACATGCATGCCTCAGCTGAAATTCCTGTTCAAAATCTCGCTCATACTTGGACTCTAAGGATCCCTTGTCATCGTTGGTTCTTTCGGATTTTAAACTTTCATTCACACAATTATCTATCAGATATGGTCTTTGAAGCTATAGAACTTTCTTGAAACTAAAGGAGAGGAGATACAGTGATAATGGCTAAAATAGGAAGATGATACTGACATTATAGGTAACCCATATAGGAAGTCATATAACAACCTGATTACAACTAGAGTCCTGCTGGTCCCGGGCGGGAAGGGCGGAACTGTGCGCCCCGTCCCCCCCCCCCCCCGAAATAGATAAATACATAGCTACATAAATAGATAAATCAATCAGTTAAAATATACACAAACGCACACACACATACATATGCACACACACACACACACACACTAGCACACACACACATATATATTTATACACACACACACACACACACACACACACACACACACACACACACACACACACACACACATATATATATATATATATATATATATATATGTATATATATATATATGTGTGTGTGTGTGTGTGTGTGTGTGTGTGTGTGTGTGTGTGTGTGTGTGTGTGTGTG
>NC_091551.1:25523447-25525947 GCF_042767895.1 Penaeus vannamei | reverse complement strand
TTCAAACAATAGATATTCCATACCGTTAACTACTATCAGAATAATCTTGGGGGGAAAAGATGTGGAGCTACCTGGTTGTATACACCTTTGGTTTCCTTGCCCAGTCAACCATAGTGGAGAAGTAGAAACAAGTATTAAACAACTAATAGAAAATAACAGTAGCAGTAGTTACAAAAATTATTAAGAATTTAAAAAATATATTTTTGTGCCTGTGAATCAAATGTGAAAGTACCTCAGAAATGTTTAGGAGCAGGCATTGTATTTGCTGTATGGTTTCAAGAGGGAAATGTAATTTTATCTTGTTTTTGTATCTAATAAATCCAATGTTCTTATAAGTAAGGGATTTGCTGCATTTGCATTTACTCTTCATATACCTTAAACTTAGCATGATATGGGAATTTAATTATTGTTTCATGCAAGTTGTTTTTTTTTATTGTAAGGTTATTTTACTCTCTGTGGGACATGAAAAGATGCTCCCATAAATGAAAATGGTGGTAATGACAAGTTCAGAATAGTAAATATTTAGACCTGTACTTAGTATACAGAATGCCTGATCAGATGATCCACAAAAGGGAATGTTTTTAGTTACAATAATAACCTTTTAAGCATAAGTAAATTCAGTAGTATAAAGTGAAACACAGACTAGGTAAGCTGATTGTACAGTATATATCATTTATTGCTATGACGGAATGCTTTATGAGGTGACTGCTTTCATGTTTAGCCAGGAAAAATATATCGAAAAATATGTGATATATGATCTGGAAGAAATGTATTTTGATAATAAAGTTTATAATTGGATGGATGGCTTTCTTTACCCATACTTTCATTTGTAAAATTGTCTATTTTTAGGAAAATATGTGGACGTGGGATCATATTAATGAATATTCAAATATATTGTTAGAGGGTAAACAAATGAAATTAGGAATAAAAATTAGATTGTAATTTCTTTCAAATACAAGAGCTTGAAAAAGACTACTTTTCAAAAGTAGAAAGTAATGTTACTGTGGCACAATTGGTTGAAAATCCAATTTCTACCTTGTTTACTTTATATGAAATTTGACAATCTGCTTAGGAATTAACAGTGATTTTACGAATAGTTCCTGTATTAAAAGAAACTTAGAAGGCCAGTGATTTCCTTTTCCGTTATTGGAATAAGATTATAAGAATACAAGTTGACTAGTGAAGGTCTGATGGTATATAGTGACATTCACGTAGTCTTTGGAAATCTAAAGCTGTCATGCGTTTCCAGAATGTCTGAACTCAAAGCAAAACATATAGATTTAAAATATTTATAATTAATCCCCCCCCCCCCCTCAAAAAAAGAAAAAAATGTTAGCTAAAACCAGACCATCCTATGTTTTTAAGGAAACAAACTGACAGAATGCAAGTATTCGGTAAAGTAATAAACATTATTTACTTCTGGTCTGAGTAAACCCAACACTAAAACTTTAAAAGAAAACATTTGTTATTAAACATCAACACATCTTTGGAACAAGAAGTATATTTTTAAAGAGAGGAATATGACACAATATTAGGGTTAATCATATCATGCTAGTCAGAAAATATTTTGTATTTGTAGTGTAATGCTGCCTATATTGCATCTTTCATAGACACACTAATGAAACAAAAGTAAGATAAAATGTAGATAAAAATGTATAAATGAAACATTTCCCAATTAGTCTCAGGTGACCAAGTAAAGAACTAATCTTGCTTTTCACAGGAGGGTGTATATCTAATTATTGGCTTGGGGATCGGAAAGCAACTAAAAGGAAGTAGATGCTACAGATTTTGATGACCTTCACCTGACCCATACTTTACTTTACCTTTACGAATTTTGCTTGTGCAACAGTAGGGGAAAGATAATCTGATTGTTTTAAAATTCGATGCCTAGATCTTTGGATGAATGCGTTTTCAAAAAGCTATTATCATGTTGGTATGGTGTATGATCAAACACTTATATTTGAAATATGAATTGACTGAATGATAATAATACTTCTTAAATGTGAATGATATGCTCAAGGCTGGATGGTTCCATCTTCCACCTAGGCCCCTGCAGCTTCCTTCCTCCTCTAGCATGCAGGTGTTCAGTATGCTTTCTCTTTTCACACTTCTACTGCCAAAGCAAGCAGATGCCCTCACAAGGGATAGCTGCATTAAAGGGCGTTTCGTCAGACAGTGGGCCAGAAAGGAGAACAAGAGGCAGACATATAACAGAACAGGGAGAGACAGGTAGACGGTCTCCCTCGTCACCGCTCCGCCCTCGGCACTGGGGCATTGGTCTCGTGGGGTTTTACATACACCCTCCCTAATAAACCCTCCAGCAAAATTCCTTTTCATTCATTCACCAACCTCGATAAAAAATGAAATAATAAAAAGATGCAGAGTTATATTCCCTGTAGATTTCAAATGGGATTTTACTTCGACTGTTAGCGATTCTTAAAGACTTTGTTTTTGCAATGCGTAAACCACCAAAGTTTAACATGCATGCCTCAGCTGAAAT
>NC_091551.1:25475947-25490947 GCF_042767895.1 Penaeus vannamei | reverse complement strand
GTAGTTCAATACGAACTCTAATTGGGTAATTTTCTCGAAATGTGAAAGATCACACACAGCCGTGGAGTAGTGTTAATAATAATGGTAATGCTTGAAATCGTGCGAGCATGTTTAAAGTAATTGGCTATGAAGGAAATCGTCTTAGAATTAGTTACACGTTCAATTATGCATTCCCCCGAATTCAACTCCTGAAAGTGAGAGCGAGAGTACAAGTATTTTGCATTCTGCTGAAATCCGAGGCGTAAGCAGCACTGGGACCTGCTCTTGTACAAATGCCACTACTGCTGCTCTCGCTCAATTAAGCCAAGCTCAAGAGTTACTTTCGATCTTCGTCGTATTGACAGTTTTTTTTTTTTTTCATGCGACAACCGGAATCGGCCTCGTGAAATTATGAATGCGGTAGGTATTTCTTCCTTGAAATCATGAATGTGTTAAGCAATGCTTCCGTAACATTGGAGATTTCTGCCACGTCGCGGGACACGAAATGACGGTCGCGAGTTCTCCAGACACACCTTCGCTCGTCTTGGTTGCGGTGCGCGGGCACATGCGCGCTTGTGCCTGTGCCTGCGAGCATGAACGTATCCCTGTGAAGGTAATGAGGATATTTGTCAGTAAATTCGTTCATGTGTATGCGCTGTGGCGAGACAGGTGCGCGTGCGGGCGGCTGGATGGATGGTTTTCAGATGACGATTGCTAATGTAAATTTCACAATAGTTGCTTCTGTTGCTGCAATCAGGCGCACTTGAATAGTTTATAAGCTGCGAATCCAGGAAGTACATACAAATACGTCAATATCTCATGCCTTCGTATGTACACATATAAACACGCAGGTTCCATGCAGGTATATGAATATAAAACAGAAAATGGATGTTTAAATGAATAATAAACATACCAATGTATATGTATGCACATACACGCTTGCGTGCATACATTCCCATAGATACATGTATATGTGGGCGTGTGTGACTGTGTGTGTGTGTGTAGCCGCAAGCAAATTCATATAGCCTTTCATCGATCTATATTTGTATTCATACCTCTCTCCGCATGTTATTTCTGTTTAAAAATATGCACGCACGTCCATACGTAAGTGCTAATATAGCTGCTTGCCATTTTTATTTTGCAGTAGCTCTATGAATATTCGTTGCGGGTACCCTTTGCTGCTGTATACATTTGCAGCTTGAGTAGCTTTGTGTAGCTGAGATATTGCATAACAGCCAATTCAGAAAAAGAATACTTTTTTCGAGTGTAAATTCTCTTTATTACCGTCCATCACCGTCGGATTGGGGGCGCGTGGTCACAAGTGGTAGTGTCTCCGCCCGCCACCTGCGCCCGGCCTTAAATATTTCGCCTTCTTGGAAAGCTAAATGTTTTCGAATTTCGGCGACCGGTTTGGTGTTTACTTGAACGGGGAGACAGTATGCTCGTCTGTTTTTTTTTTTTTTTGGTATTTATTTTTTTTTTGTATTTTTTTGCGTATATTTATTTATTTTGTATTTATTCATTTTTTGTATTTATTTATTTTGTATTTATTCATTTTTTGTATTCATTTATTTTTCATATTTATTTATCTATCTTATTATTATTATTATTATTATTATTTTTTTTTTTTTTGCAATGGTGAGTGATTTGGGCTCACTGCGGATGCCTTTGCGATGGTGCTTACTGAACGACGCGAGGTTTCGTTCAGGCATTTGCAGCGTTGTTGACTGGGCGAGGGAGGGGTCCGGTCCGAGCTTTGCCATGGCTTCGGGTGAATGAACATTGATTGATGAGCATTGATTCCGTCTCATGGCGTTTAGTGGACCATGTTCTTAAGGCTTCTACTCCTCATTTTTAATTCACGAACAGCCACGTGGTTGTAAATGTCCGCTGCGTCAGCTATTGTGTGGAGATGATGGATTGCTGTTGCCTGCTGACAGATGTGTTTGTTCTCTTCGTGGTGAATGGAAGGGGAAAATCTGGCATCTCGTTGATTACATAAAAGCCACGAACGCACACAAAGCAAACGCACATACTCATGCATGAGCGCTCGTGGCGTTACTGATGTATGTGAACGCGTGGAAATCTCACAGTATCTATATTTATATTCATATCACCTTACCGAGGACAGACACCTTCACATATGAACACACGTTTCCCCCAATTCCTCCATCTCCCCTTCTTTCTCTCCTCTCCCTCTCTCTCTGCGCCAAGAGGAAAAACTAGCGTGAAGCAGTATATTCATTTACCGGCGAATATTCAAATGCCCGCCATCAGTGTTAACCTACTGGGACGATCACAAAGTACTGAGGATGTAATTGTTTGAAGGCTCAACGCGTATAGAAGGGTGCGCCTAGCTTTGTTTGCAGAGAGCTACTGTCGTGAGCGCTGTGCACATATTTGATTATTTCTAATCTCTCTCTCAACGCCCTGTCAATTTGACGTGAGTAACTCGGTCATTGATATCAGCCTCTATTGTCTCTTTTTTCTATCGATTATCTACCTGTTAGGGTTTTTGTGTTTTTTTTTCTGGTTGGGTGATCTAAACGAGTTGGGAACTGAACTGTTAAAATCTTGTTAGATTGGGTTCACATTTTTTTTAAAATTTAATTGAGTAGAACACGTGGCAGAAATATAGAGCCCTAGAAACAAATACCCGCCACTGCTTTCCTCGAGAAAATGGATATACTAAAAGGTCTACACCTTTATATTAGTTTATTTCACGTGTATCTGCTGTTTGCTTACCTCGGCAGCGGCTCTGGTTGTGTTACGCTGCTGCAAATAATTAATAACAGCCTCATCTATGTTTAACCTTGGTAGTGTTACATCCGCCAAGTTCGGAAAGTGGCGTTGTTGCTGCAGCGCCTTAGTCTTGTTTTCCAGTGGCCTATTCGATATATTTTTCTTTATATATACATATATATGTAATTATATATATACATGTATATATATTTACATATGCAGATATATGTATATATAAATATATATACATATAAATGTATATATATGTATATATATAGATATATATGTGTATATATAAATGTACACACACACACACACACACACACACACACACACACACACACACACACACACACACACACACACACACACATATATATATATATATATATATATATATATATATATATATATATATATTATACATGATTTATATGATTTATATTACACACACACACACACACACACATACACACACACACACACACACACACACACACACACACACATATATATATATATATATATATATATATATATATATATATATATATATATATATATACATACACACACACCCACACAAAAAGAGAAGAGAGAGAAGAGAAAAGGGGAGAAAAATGAAATAAAATAAAATAATATAAAAAGGAAAGAAACGAAAAAAAGAAAAAAGAGATAGTGAGAGGCAGTGAGAGAGAGAAAAAAAAAGGTATTAGATACATCCAAACTATTTTTTTCCTAATTGTTTACAAGAATTGCAAACGGTCTATTGCAGCATTCCTCGGATTCTCTGCCTCTCTATACTCTTTCCATTCCCAAGCTTCATCCTTGGTCATCGCTTCTTAATTCTGTTCATCTCTCTTCTTTATTCCTTCTCCCCCATGTCGTTCTTTCTTGATGGATTTTCTCTTCCATGTCTCTAAGTGCATTTCGTCCTTTCGTTGTCTTTTCTCTCTGTCACTCTCTCTCTCTTTCTTCCTCTTTTTTTTCCTTTTCTCTCTCTCTCTCTCTCTCTTTTCCCTGCCCTCTCCCTTTCTATCTCTGTCACTCTATGTCTCAGTCTGTCTCTGTTTATGTCTCTCTCTCTCTCTCTTTCTTTCCTTGTCTCTGTTTCACTCTTTCCCTCCTCTCTCTATATCTTTCTGTCACTCTTTCTTTCTTTCTCCCTCTCTTTCTCTTTCTTTCTCTCTCTGTCTCCTTCTGTGTGTGTGTGTTTGTGTGTCTCATTCTCTCTCTCAATCCTATTTTCTCTCTTTCTGTCCGTCTCTGTCTCTCTTTCTCTCTCCCTCCTTTTCTCTCTCTCATCTTTTCTCTTTCTGTCTCTGTCTCTCCTTCCGTCCCTCTCCTTTTCTCTCTTTCTCTTTCACTCTATCTCTCTCCCCCCTCACTTTCTCATCCACTCTCTATCTTTCTTCCTCCCTCCCACCCCTCTTTTTTCTCTTTCTCTCTCTCTTTCCCTCCCTACCTCCCCCTCTCTCTCTGTATGTCTCCCTCCTTCCCTTTCTCATTCTCTCTCCCTCTCCCTCTCTGTCGCCCTCCCTCCCTATCTTTTTCTCTCTTGCTCTCCCTTTTTCTCTCCTCTCTCTCTCATTTTCTCCCTACCCCCCTCTCTCTCTCCCTCCCTCACATTCTTTCCTTTCCTCCCTTCTTCCATTTCTCTCTCCCTCCCTCACTTTCTCTCCAGCCTACGTTTCCACATCCTTTTGAGAAGTAACCTTTTGTCTCAATAAACTTGTCAAAGTAAAAAAGTCTCCCTCCCTCACATTCTTCCCTTTCCTCCCTCCTATTTATCTCTCTCTCCCTCCCTCCCTCCCTCCCTCCCTCTCTCTCTCTCTCTCTCTCTCTCTCTCTCTCTCTCTCTCTCTCTCTCTCTCTCTCTCTCTCTCTCTCTCTCTCTCTCTCTCTCTCTCTCTCTCTCTCTCTCTCTCTCTCTCTCCCTCTCTCCCTCCCTCCCTCCCTCCCTCCGTCCCATAACAAGCCCAATTACATATCCCTTCTCTCCGACTTCCCTGTTATTCCTGCGTTTCTCTTTCCGTCCCTTTAATCTTCCTGTCTTGTTATCTTGCTCTTCCTTTCCGTATCTTTTAGTCGTCCGTTGCTCTTCTTAATTGGCGCATCACGAATATTCTCCATTTCTCAAAGTCTGTGTAACTGCCAATTGCTTGTTTCACCGTAATGATCACACACCATTTCCCAGGCCATTAAGAAAAAAAAAAAAATGCAATTCAGTGGTTATTTCCTGGAGTCGTCCGTCCCTCACGTTGTTACTTTGTGTGTGTGTGTGTGTGTGTGTGTGTGTGTGTGTGTGTGTGTGTTTGCATGCATGTGTCATTTGCTACACTTTCTTCCTTAATTACTTCAGTATGTGTGTGTGTGTGTGTGTTTGCATGCATGTGTCATTTGCTACACTTTCTTCCTTAATTACTTCAGCATGTGTGTGTGTGTGTATGTGTGTTTGTATGCATGTGTCATTTGCTACACTTTCTTCCTTAATTACTTCAGCCTATATTTTCTAGAAGATTTTTAAGCACCTTTTCCCCCTGTCCGTTTCCCTCTCTTCCCCTGCTGGCCGAGAGCCCGCGACTGGCCGAACAGAACCCAATGCCACTGAATATTCCTCGGCGCTTAATCCGAACACTCAGTCGGATCCCTTCTCCGTTCTCCGTTGCTTTTGCCAACGCGTGAATTAGCATCGTCTACTATCAGTGCAGCGTATTTATATTTTACGTCACGGTGTCTCAGAATATTTACTGATACACTCATTTGTAGTATTGGGAAAGTAATTTAATCAAAGGTTCTTTAATATCCCGAATGCATAAAAAATGAAGTATTTCTATCGAAGATAAAAGCGAATTGGAGTCACAAAGGGGTTGTTTCATTTGAACGAAGTTTGTTCAAGAATGCTAACGACAACAAACGCAAAGTTTATGTTACTCTGCAGGTGAAAAATGCCGCGCTCAGCTCGAGTGACAGTTTGTTCTTTTTGCCTCCACTTGGGGAGTGGTTGCCCGACACAAGAAGACTGTGCGCCTGTATTCGCCCGTCATTGCATTAGCTCTTGGACTGTTATTGCAAGGGTCAAATAGATTATGACGGCAGAGGTCAGGCATGTCAATGGACTGCTTGTATTCAAGCAACTGCCAACTCGTTCTTTAGTTTTCCCGAGTTCTTTCAAAAAGAAATTGAGAAAGAAAGGAATTCGAATGCTAATCACATTGCGTAGTTGTTATTTTGGCGTGGAATTGACAAATAATTGATAAAAAAGCGTTGCCAAAGCCGCATGCACGCCTGACATTTTTCGCGAACTAAAATGTTTTCACTCGCTGAAAAAGGATACTCTTCTTCCTCTTTCTCTTACTCTGTCTTTTTTCTCGTCTTTTTGCGGAGTACAACTGAACTTAGAGATAAGAAAATATGTTGACAAAGCAAGCGAGCAGAAGAGATTGGAAGACAGCCCGAGGGACCGTGTCTCGTAGACAAGCAAGGAAAACAATGGCGCGTGCGAGGACCCTGGCAAGCAAGGACCGGAATTCATTCATACTAAAGCAGGTCCTAACAATGCTAATAATGCGAAAACAAAATCAGTCCTTAATGCAGTGGTTCTCAGCCCTGGGTAAGCGAAGTGAATCTCTGGGTACGAGGCGGTCCTTCCTCCAAACGCAGGGCTTTCGGCAGACGGTTCAGCAAGCGCGGCCGGGGAAACCATTTCGATTCTACGTGTTATATTCGATGCTGTGAGTAAATCTTGCATGTCATGAATTAACGTTCTGGTATGAGTATGGTTGTGTTATCGGAAATATTGATTTTGAATAGAGGAGGAGGAAAAATTGTGGTTTCGGTGATAAAATGATTCAGCTAACATGTATCATCATTAAGCTAATTGCTATAAGCGGCAAAGGAACCCTTATTAATGTGATAAAAAGGATAAACGTAGAGAACTTAGCAAATAAGAGAGACGAAACCAAGCAATAATCATGCGAGAACGTGTAGTGTTTAATCATGAACTATTCCACACGCCCGACTGTGCAACGCCCGTGAACAGCTCGCCGAAGGGAACTTGAAACAGACGCAGAATCTCTTCATCTTTGACCATATTTTTGGTGGGACCTTTGGGACAGTTTTTTTCATATTTTCATCTTTCATCTCTTTTGAAAACTAAGAGGGGAAATAACATTCTGATCGCTATACAGATGTATTGCGAGTAATATGAAATGGTGAAGCTGTCCAGTTTATCGACTATCACACTTAAGAGAAAATCAGCATTTGGTCATCATGCAGTCAATGCCATTTTACCATAAAACAACACCACTTTAAACACGAAAAAAGGATTATCTCTCCAAATGACGTTATAACAATATCCACGGTTGCCACTCTTACTGTAAAAGCTTTCCCCATCATGAAACGGCGCCAAAGAACGGACAGGACCTCCATCGCCCATACTGCATACATTAAGTCCTTCCGGAGATAATGTAGCCAATAGCCTCCCCCTCCCCACCCCCTACCCCCATTTTCCTTCCTCTCGCCGGATCTCCGACATGATAACCAACTTTGTCCGTGACGGAAGTCAAGATTATTAATTAAACTTGCTAATGACTTGATCGTGTGGAAGGGATGTGGGTTAGGTGGAGGAGGGGGGGGGGGCGAGTCACGACTGAGTCGGTGCATTCGAGTGTAGCTTTGGGCTTGTGCATGTGTGTGCGTGGCATTGGAAGAATGATAGACTGATTTATAAAAAAGTAAAGGGATAGATACTGATAGGTGGATAGATAGATAGAGATAGATAAGCAAATACAGAAGAGGAGAAGAGAAGAGAAAAGAACAGAGAGAGAGAGAGAGAGAGAGAGAGAGAGAGAGAGAGAGACACAGAGAGAGAGAGAGAGAGAGAGAGAGAGAGAGAGAGAGAGAGAGAGAGAGAGAGAGAGAGAGAGAGAGAGAAGAGAAGAGAAGAGAACACACACACACACACACACAGGGAGAGAGGGAGGGAGGGAGGGAGGGAGAGAGAGAGAGAGAGAGAGAGAGAGAGAGAGAGAGAGAGAGAGAGAGAGAGAGAGAGAGAGAGAGAGAGAGAGAGAGAGAGAGAAAATGAGAAAGAATAGAGAATAAGAGAGAAACAACAGAGAGAATAAGAAAGAGAGAGAGAATAAGAAAGAGAAACAGAATAAGAAAGAGAGAGAGAATAAGAAAGAGAAATAGAGAATAAGAAAGAGAGATAGAGAATAAGAAAGAGAGAGAGAATAAGAAAGAGAGAGGGAATAAGAAAGAGAGAGAGAATAAGAAAGAGAGGAAGAATAAGAAAGAAATAGAGAATAAGAAAGACAGAGAGAGAATAAGAAAGAGAGAGAGAGAATAAGAAAGAGAGAGAGAGAATAAGAAAGAGAGAGAGAGAATAAGAAAGAGAGAGAGAATAAGAAAGAGAGAGAAAATAAGAAAGAGAGAGAGAATAAGAAAGAGAGAGAGAATAAGAAAGAGAGAGAGAGTATAAGAAAGAGAGAGAGAGAGAGAGAGAGAGAGAGAGAGAGAGAGAGAGAGAGAGAGAGAGAGAGAGAGAGAGAGAGAGAGAGAGAGAGAGAGAGAGGGAGAGAGAGAGAGAGAGAGAGAGAGAGGTGGGGGAGAGATCGATAGAGAGAGAAAAAATCATGATCTAATGTATTCCCTGGATTATCCATACTCAGCGAATTAGTTTCGTGCTGTTTTTACTTCGCAAATGTCCTCAAGCACCACCACACATATATAGATATTTATGTGTGTGTGATGCGTGCGTGCATGTGTGTGTGTATGTACGTGATGCGTGTGTGCGTGATGCGTGTGTGTGTGTGTGTGTGTGTGTGTGTGTGTGTGTGTGTGTGTGTGTGTGTGTGTGTGTGTGTGTGTGTGTGTGTGTGATGCGTGTGTGCGTGTTGCGAGTGTGTGTGTGTGTGTGTGTTTGTGTGTGTGTGTATGTGCTTGTGTGAGTGTGTGTCTGCGTGTGTTTGTATGTGCTTGTGTGAGTGTGTATGTGCGTGATGTGTGTGTGTGTGTGTGTGTGTGTGTGTGTGTGTGTGTGTGTGTGTGTGTGTGTGTGTGTGTGCGTGCGTGCGTGCGTGCGTGCGTGCGTGCGTGCGCGTGTGTGTGTGTATGTATGTATGTGTCTGAACAGTGTTTATTCTACGCGCATAGGACGATATGTTTGCACGCAAGGCCACGAGTGTGTTTAGCAGTGTGCAAGCACGCATTAATATGCGAGTGTGAGTCAGCGCCGGGATGTATCGCCTCCCTCCCCCCCCCCCTCCCTTTCTGCTAGATGTGGACAGTAATGCGAGAGTGAACAAAATTATCAGCACACACGTCTCGCTAAATGTAAGTACCTGTCTCTTGCTTTCGTGCGCTGCTGAGAAAAGGCGGAGAAGGAAGACATGAATAAAAAAAAAATAAATGAGGAACCATCATAAATATATACATATAAATAAATAAACACACACACAAACATATACATATATATCTACACACACACAAACACACACACATATATATTTAACCATATAAGAAGGAGAAAGGGAGAGTGAGCTTGGGAGAAAGCTAAAAGGGAAGAAAGAGGGAGTGTGATGGAAGGTAGAGGAGAGTAAGAGAGAGGAAGCGAGAGTGTGAGTAAGAGGAAGGAAGAGAAGGGGAGAGGGATATATATATATATATATATATATATATATATATATATATATATATATATATATATATATATATATAGTTATACATATATAAGAGAGAGAGAGGTTAATAAAGAGAGAGCAAGAGAGAGAGACTGATAAAGCGAGAGCGAGAGAGAGAGAGAGACAGAATGAAAGAGAGAGCATAAAAAGCGAGAGCGAATAAAAGCGAGAGGAACACGGCTCTTGCACGGCCCGGCCGGCTGAATGCCCATTGCATTTTGTATGCGATTAGAATACCATTTCCGCTTCCCATGAGACGAAAGGCAGCGGTGCAGAATCCGCATCTTGTGCCGCGAGTATAAGAACAGATGTCTTCTCGTCCCGGCGAGGTGAGCAATGACCCAAATGTCTTGTTTTATTAGTATCGGGATTGTGAAATATTTTACATCACTGTCATTTTTAATTATGATTGCCAGTAACAGATTTTGTTCACATCTTTTTCATTATTTCTTTTTTATCTGCTACTACTACTTTTATTTTTTCTCCTTTTTCTTTTTCTTTCCTTTTTTCTTCTCAATTTTACAGATGCTCCTCAACCTCTTATCTATAGATAATAAAAATGCATTTGGATATCCATATCCTTCTGTATATCGGCCCGTTCTGTCATCTCCGTTTTCATGTTTGTGGCCCTCGCAACTCCTCAAATATTTGCCCTTTCGATGGCCACGCCAAGCCCTCCTTCTCCTCACTGGCTCCTCCCCCTCACTTCTGCCTCTTTCCCACACACACAGATATGTATGTATGTGTGCGTTGTGTATACATAACGTATAAATATACTTATGTATATATGTACATATATATATATATATATATATATATATATATATATATATATATATATATATATATATGTATATACACACACATACTGTGATATGATAATAGCATAACGATGAGGACAAAACAGGTGCTCATTCATGTGTGTCACAGTCCACGCACCGTGAATAATGAGCAATATTTTCTATTGAAGTGGTGATGAGATGTTTATTTTTTACATTCTGAATAATAATTAATCTGGCAAATCAGCTTTCTGTCCCGCCGGCAGAGGGCGCCGTTAAGCACGACCTCCCTCAGATCATCGCTGTCAGTCTTGCGAGATTAATTTTGACAATAAAATGATAGAGAATAATAACAAAAATATATGACAATAATAATCGGACTAAAGATAGACACGAAGACAAAGACTCAGCCTCACAGATCAAATATTCCAAACTCAGCCTTACGAACCAAATATTCCAAAGACTCAGCCTCACGGACCAAATATTCCAAAGACTCAGCCTCACGGACCAAATATTCCAAAGACTCAGCCTCACGGACCAAATATTCCAAAGACTCAGCCTCACGGACCAAATATTCCAAACTCAGCCTCACGGACCAAATATTCCAAAGACTCAGCCTCACGGACCAAATATTCCAAACTCAGCCTCACGGACCAAATATTCCAAAGACTCAGCCTCACGGACCAAATATTCCAAAGACTCAGCCTCACGGACCAAATATTCCAAACTCAGCCTCACGGACCAAATATTCCAAAGACTCAGCCTCACGGACCAAATATTCCAAACTCAGCCTCACGGACCAAATATTCCAAAGACTCAGCCTCACGGACCAAATATTCCAAACTCAGCCTCACGGACCAAATATTCCAAAGACTCAGCCTCACGGACCAAATATTCCAAAGACTCAGCCTCACGGACCAAATATTCCAAACTCAGCCTCACGGACCAAATATTCCAAAGACTCAGCCTCACGGACCAAATATTCCAAACTCAGCCTCACGGACCAAATATTCCAAAGACTCAGCCTCACGGACCAAATATTCCAAAGACTCAGCCTCACGGACCAAATATTCCAAACTCAGCCTCACGGACCAAATATTCCAAAGACTCAGCCTCACGGACCAAATATTCCAAACTCAGCCTCACGGACCAAATATTCCAAAGACTCAGCCTCACGGACCAAATATTCCAAAGACTCAGCCTCACGGACCAAATATTCCAAAGACTCAGCCTCACGGACCAAATATTCCAAAGACTCAGCCTCACGGACCAAATATTCCAAAGACTCAGCCTCACGGACCAAATATTCCAAACTCAGCCTCACGGACCAAATATTCCAAAGACTCAGCCTCACGGACCAAATATTCCAAACTCAGCCTCACGGACCAAATATTCCAAAGACTCAGCCTCACGGACCAAATATTCCAAACTCAGCCTCACGGACCAAATATTCCAAAGACTCAGCCTCACGGACCAAATATTCCAAAGACTCAGCCTCACGGACCAAATATTCCAAAGACTCAGCCTCACGGACCAAATATTCCAAAGACTCAGCCTCACGGACCAAATATTCCAAAGACTCAGCCTCACGGACCAAATATTCCAAACTCAGCCTCACGGACCAAATATTCCAAAGACTCAGCCTCACGGACCAAATATTCCAAACTCAGCCTCACGGACCAAATATTCCAAAGACTCAGCCTCACGGACCAAATATTCCAAAGACTCAGCCTCACGGACCAAATATTCCAAAGACTCAGCCTCACGGACCAAATATTCCAAAGACTCAGCCTCACGGACCAAATATTCCAAAGACTCAGCCTCACGGATCAAATATTCCAAAGACTCGGCCTCACGAACCAAATATTCCAAAGACTCAGCCTCACGGACCAAATATTCCAAAGACTCAGCCTCACGGACCAAATATTCCAAACTCAGCCTCACGGACCAAATATTCCAAAGACTCAGCCTCACGGACCAAATATTCCAAAGACTCAGCCTCACGGACCAAATATTCCAAACTCAGCCTCACGGACCAAATATTCCAAACTCAGCCTCACGGACCAAATATTCCAAAGACTCAGCCTCACGGACCAAATATTCCAAAGACTCAGCCTCACGGATCAAATATTCCAAAGACTCAGCCTCACGGACCAAATATTCCAAACTCAGCCTCACGGACCAAATATTCCAAAGACTCAGCCTCACGGACCAAATATTCCAAAGACTCAGCCTCACGGACCAAATATTCCAAAGACTCAGCCTCACGGACCAAATATTCCAAAGACTCAGCCTCACGGACCAAATATTCCAAAGACTCAGCCTCACGGACCAAATATTCCAAAGACTCAGCCTCACGGACCAAATATTCCAAAGACTCAGCCTCACGGACCAAATATTCCAAAGACTCAGCCTCACGGACCAAATATTCCAAAGACTCAGCCTCACGGACCAAATATTCCAAAGACTCAGCCTCACGGACCAAATATTCCAAAGACTCAGCCTCACGGACCAAATATTCCAAAGACTCAGCCTCACGGACCAAATATTCCAAAGACTCAGCCTCACGGATCAAATATTCCAAAGACTCGGCCTCACGAACCAAATATTCCAAAGACTCAGCCTCACGGACCAAATATTCCAAAGACTCAGCCTCACGGACCAAATATTCCAAACTCAGCCTCACGGACCAAATATTCCAAAGACTCAGCCTCACGGACCAAATATTCCAAAGACTCAGCCTCACGGACCAAATATTCCAAACTCAGCCTCACGGACCAAATATTCCAAACTCAGCCTCACGGACCAAATATTCCAAAGACTCAGCCTCACGGACCAAATATTCCAAAGACTCAGCCTCACGGATCAAATATTCCAAAGGCTCAGCCTCACGGACCAAATATTCCAAAGACTCAGCCTCACGGATCAAATATTCCAAACTCAGCCTCACGGACCAAATATTCCAAACTCAGCCTCACGGACCAAATATTCCAAACTCAGCCTCACGGACCAAATATTCCAAAGACTCAGCCTCACGGACCAAATATTCCAAAGACTCAGCCTCACGGATCAAATATTCCAAAGACTCGGCCTCACGGACCAAATATTCCAAAGACTCAGCCTCACGGATCAAATATTCCAAAGACTCGGCCTCACGGACCAAATATTCCAAAGACTCAGCCTCACGGATCAAATATTCCAAAGGCTCAGCCTCACGGACCAAATATTCCAAAGACTCAGCCTCACGGACCAAATATTCCAAACTCAGCCTCACGGACCAAATATTCCAAAGACTCAGCCTCACGGACCAAATATTCCAAAGACTCGGCCTCACGAACCAAATATTCCAAAGACTCCAAGGGCTGGGGATCCAAGCGCCCGCCCAAGCAAGCACGCTCGCCCCCCCCTCCCCCGCCACCCCAGCACGCAAACCAGAGCCATTCCCCAAACTGAGCCAGCGCCAAGACCCCGAAGCGTCCTCCGAGGGCAGGGAGTCCTCGCCGCCCGACGTCCCTCGGCAGCCACGCGAACCGGAGTGTCTTTAGGAACCGCAGATCCCCGAACGCACTCGTGACGCAACCTGATGGAGGCCGGCTAAGGGGGGGGGGGGGTGCGAGTTCGGCCATTACCTAATTGCTTTAGTCGCTCATTGATTATCCAATTTGGTGAGTTCTGCCACCGTCCATGGCCCGCGGCGGATCAGCGGGTCGTAATGATAGCGCGACGAAGAGGAGGCTTACTTTTGCTTTTATTATTTTTCATCTATTTTTTTTCATTCGTTTTGGCATTTTTTCCCATAATGATAGCGCGACGAAGAGGCTTACTTTTATTATTTTTTTTTAATTTAATTTTTAAAATCGTTTTGGCATTTTTTGCGTAATGATAGCGTGACGTAGTTCAGCCTTACTTTTAGTTTGTTATTATTTATCTTACTTCTTGTTCGCTTTGGCATCTTTTTCGTAATGATAGCGTGACGTAATTCAGGTTGTTTTTATCTATTTTTTTTTGCTCATTTTGGCATCTTTTTCCTTTGTTTTAATCGTAATTCCGTCTTTTCGATTTCTTTTACACGGCTTGAAACCCACGCGCTTTGTTCATGTCCTTTGTCACACCATTGTTTTTTTTTCTTTTTTTATTTGACTCGCAATTTATAATCCTTCCTGCGGGTTTTCACTTCGGTTAATTAAAATTGTTACCATATCCGACGCTACCTTGTATGCGTCCATTAATTACTTTCAAATGAGCGGCCGAGAAGGAAGAGCTTAATTAAGCGCGCATAAAAAATATTGGCATAATAGTCGATCTTTCTATATCCATCTATCTATTCATCTATCGATCTTCATATCTTTTTGTCTGAATATTCCTCTTGCCTTCTATCCACCTGTTTATCCTCACTGTCTCTCTGTCCGCCCATCATTCAATTTTTCTTTCTCCCTCTGTATGTAATCATTAAACTTTTTATCCGTCAACTTATCTATCTGTATTTCTATGCGTTTATACGTATCGCTGTATGTATGTTCGTGTGTATGTATGTATGTATGTTGTATGTATGTATATATGTATGTGTTTATATACGCATTTAAGTGTATATGTATGTATTTATGTAACTATATGCTTGTATGCGCGTATATATGCATATATGTATGTATTTACGTAAATATGCATGTATATTTGTATTTAAGTGTGTGTTAATCTATGAATTCATGTATATAAATGTGGGCTTATATATACGTACGCATGTATGATTAACATGTGTATGTATGCATCTAGATGTGTATATATGTATGCATGTATGTATACACGCATGTATGTAT
>NC_091551.1:25453447-25473447 GCF_042767895.1 Penaeus vannamei | reverse complement strand
TGAGTGTCGGGGTGAGGGTGTCGGGGTGAGGGTGTTGGGGTGTGAGTGTCGGGGTGTGAGTGTCGGGGTGAGGGTGTCGAGGTGTGAGTGTCGGGGTGAGGGTGTTGGGGTGTGAGTGTCGGGGTGAGGGTGTCGGGGTGAGGGTGTCGGGGTGAGGGTGTCGGGGTGTGAGTGTCGGGGTGTGAGCGTCGGGGTGAGGGTGTCGGGGTGTGAGTGCCGGGGTGAGGGTGTCGGGGTGTGAGTGTCGGGGTGAGGGTGTCGGGGTGTGAGTGTCGGGGTGAGAGTGTCGGGGTGTGAGTGTCGGGGTGAGGGTGTCGGGGTGTGAGTGTCGGGGTGAGGGTGTCGGGGTGTGAGTGTCGGGGTGAGGGTGTCGGGGTGTGAGTGTCGGGGTGAGGGTGTCGGGGTGTGAGTGTCGGGGTGAGGGTGTCGGGGTGTGAGTGTCGGGGTGAGTGTCGGGGTGAGGGTGTCGGGGTGTGAGTGTCGGGGTGAGGGTGTCGGGGTGTGAGTGTCGGGGTGAGGGTGTCGGGGTGTGAGTGTCGGGGTGAGGGTGTCGGGGTGTGAGTGTCGGGGTGAGTGTGTCGGGGTGAGGGTGTTGGGGTGTGAGTGTCGGGGTGAGGGTGTCGGGGTGTGAGTGTCGGGGTGAGGGTGTCGGGGTGAGGGTGTCGGGGTGAGGGTGTCGGGGTGTGAGTGTCGGGATGAGGGTGTCGGGGTGAAGGTGTTGGGGTGTGAGTGTCGGGGTGAGGGTGTCGGGGTGTGAGTGTCGGGGTGAGGGTGTCGGGGTGAAGGTGTCGGGGTGTGAGTGTCGGGGTGAGGGTGTCGGGGTGTGAGTGTCGGGGTGAGGGTGTCGGGGTGAGGGTGTCGGGGTGAGGGTGTCGGGGTGTGAGTGTCGGGGTGTGAGTGTCGGGGTGAGGGTGTCGAGGTGTGAGTGTCGGGGTGAGGGTGTTGGGGTGTGAGTGTCGGGGTGAGGGTGTCGGGGTGAGGGTGTCGGGGTGAGGGTGTCGGGGTGTGAGTGTCGGGGTGTGAGCGTCGGGGTGAGGGTGTCGGGGTGTGAGTGCCGGGGTGAGGGTGTCGGGGTGTGAGTGTCGGGGTGAGGGTGTCGGGGTGAGGGTGTCGGGGTGAGGGTGTCGGGGTGAGGGTGTTGGGGTGTGAGTGTCGGGGTGAGGGTGTCGGGGATGAGGGTGTCGGGGTGAGGGTGTTGGGGTGTGAGTGTCGGGGTGAGGGTGTCGGGGATGAGGGTGTCGGGGATGAGGGTGTCGGGGTGAGGGTGTCGGGGTGAGGGTGTCGGGGTGAGGGTGTCGGGGTGAGGGTGTTGGGGTGTGAGTGTCGGGGTGAGGGTGTCGGGGATGAGGGTGTCGGGGTGAGGGTGTTGGGGTGTGAGTGTCGGGGTGAGGGTGTCGGGGATGAGGGTGTTGGGGTGTGAGTGTCGGGGTGAGGGTGTCGGGGATGAGAGCGTCGGGGTGAGGGTGTCGGGGTGTGAGTGTCGGGGTGAGGGTGTTGGGGTGAGAGTATCGGGGTGAGGGTGTCGGGATGAGGGTGTCGGGGTGAGGGTGTCGGGGTGAGGGTGTCGGGGTGTGAGTGCCGGGGTGAGGGTGTCGGGGTGAGAGTATCGGGGTGAGGGTGTCGGGGTGAGGGTGTCGGGGTGTGAGTGCCGGGGTGAGGGTGTCGGGGTGAGAGTATCGGGGTGAGGGTGTCGGGGTGTGAGTGTCGGGGTGAGAGTGTCGGGGTGAGGGTGATGGGATGAAATCATTAGATGAGGGTGTTAAACTTGAGGTTTTGGGATGAGGGTGTCGGGGTGAGGGTGTCGGGGTGAGGGTGTCGGGGTGTGAGTGTCGGGGTGAGGGTGTCGGGGTGAAGGTGTTGGGGTGTGAGTGTCGGGGTGAGGGTGTCGGGGTGTGAGTGTCGGGGTGAGGGTGTCGGGGTGAAGGTGTCGGGGTGTGAGTGTCGGGGTGAGGGTGTCGGGGTGTGAGTGTCGGGGTGTGAGTGTCGGGGTGAGGGTGTCGGGGTGAGGGTGTCGGGGTGAGGGTGTTGGGGTGTGAGTGTCGGGGTGTGAGTGTCGGGGTGAGGGTGTCGAGGTGTGAGTGTCGGGGTGAGGGTGTTGGGGTGTGAGTGTCGGGGTGAGGGTGTCGGGGTGAGGGTGTCGGGGTGAGGGTGTCGGGGTGTGAGTGTCGGGGTGTGAGCGTCGGGGTGAGGGTGTCGGGGTGTGAGTGCCGGGGTGAGGGTGTCGGGGTGTGAGTGTCGGGGTGAGGGTGTCGGGGTGTGAGTGTCGGGGTGTGAGTGTCGGGGTGAGAGTGTCGGGGTGTGAGTGTCGGGGTGAGGGTGTCGGGGTGTGAGTGTCGGGGTGAGGGTGTCGGGGTGTGAGTGTCGGGGTGAGGGTGTCGGGGTGTGAGTGTCGGGGTGGGGGTGCGGGGGTGTGAGTGTCGGGGTGTGAGTGTCGGGATGAGGGTGTCGGGGTGAAGGTGTTGGGGTGTGAGTGTCGGGGTGTGAGTGTCGGGGTGAGAGTGTCGGGGTGTGAGTGTCGGGGTGAGGGTGTCGGGGTGTGAGTGTCGGGGTGAGGGTGTCGGGGTGTGAGTGTCGGGGTGAGGGTGTCGGGGTGTGAGTGTCGGGGTGAGGGTGTCGGGGTGTGAGTGTCGGGGTGAGGGTGTCGGGGTGTGAGTGTCGGGGTGAGTGTCGGGGTGAGGGTGTCGGGGTGTGAGTGTCGGGGTGAGGGTGTCGGGGTGTGAGTGTCGGGGTGAGGGTGTCGGGGTGTGAGTGTCGGGGTGAGGGTGTCGGGGTGTGAGTGTCGGGGTGAGTGTGTCGGGGTGAGGGTGTTGGGGTGTGAGTGTCGGGGTGAGGGTGTCGGGGTGTGAGTGTCGGGGTGAGGGTGTCGGGGTGAGGGTGTCGGGGTGAGGGTGTCGGGGTGTGAGTGTCGGGATGAGGGTGTCGGGGTGAAGGTGTTGGGGTGTGAGTGTCGGGGTGAGGGTGTCGGGGTGTGAGTGTCGGGGTGAGGGTGTCGGGGTGAAGGTGTCGGGGTGTGAGTGTCGGGGTGAGGGTGTCGGGGTGTGAGTGTCGGGGTGAGGGTGTCGGGGTGAGGGTGTCGGGGTGAGGGTGTCGGGGTGTGAGTGTCGGGGTGTGAGTGTCGGGGTGAGGGTGTCGAGGTGTGAGTGTCGGGGTGAGGGTGTTGGGGTGTGAGTGTCGGGGTGAGGGTGTCGGGGTGAGGGTGTCGGGGTGAGGGTGTCGGGGTGAGGGTGTCGGGGTGTGAGTGTCGGGGTGTGAGCGTCGGGGTGAGGGTGTCGGGGTGTGAGTGCCGGGGTGAGGGTGTCGGGGTGTGAGTGTCGGGGTGAGGGTGTCGGGGTGAGGGTGTCGGGGTGAGGGTGTCGGGGTGAGGGTGTTGGGGTGTGAGTGTCGGGGTGAGGGTGTCGGGGATGAGGGTGTCGGGGTGAGGGTGTTGGGGTGTGAGTGTCGGGGTGAGGGTGTCGGGGATGAGGGTGTCGGGGATGAGGGTGTCGGGGTGAGGGTGTCGGGGTGAGGGTGTCGGGGTGAGGGTGTCGGGGTGAGGGTGTCGGGGTGAGGGTGTTGGGGTGTGAGTGTCGGGGTGAGGGTGTCGGGGATGAGGGTGTCGGGGTGAGGGTGTTGGGGTGTGAGTGTCGGGGTGAGGGGGTGGGGGAGGAGGGTGTTGGGGTGCGAGTGTCGGGGTGAGGGTGTCGGGGCTGAGAGCGTCGGGGTGAGGGTGTCGGGGTGTGAGTGTCGGGGTGAGGGTGTTGGGGTGAGAGTATCGGGGTGAGGGTGTCGGGATGAGGGTGTCGGGGTGAGGGTGTCGGGGTGAGGGTGTCGGGGTGTGAGTGCCGGGGTGAGGGTGTCGGGGTGAGAGTATCGGGGTGAGGGTGTCGGGGTGAGGGTGTCGGGGTGTGAGTGCCGGGGTGAGGGTGTCGGGGTGAGAGTATCGGGGTGAGGGTGTCGGGGTGTGAGTGTCGGGGTGAGAGTGTCGGGGTGAGGGTGATGGGATGAAATCATTAGATGAGGGTGTTAAACTTGAGGTTTTGGGATGAGGGTGTCAGGATTAAGGCATTTGGATGAGGGTGTCGAGATGAGTTTTAGGATTAGGGTGTTAGGATGAGGATATGAGGATAAGGCTGTTATGGTTAGGATGTCTGGATGAGGGTGTTAGGATTAGAGTGATAGGGTGAGAGACTTTAGCATGAGAGTTGTTACAAATAGACGGTCATGAAAAGTGTTAAGATAAACACGGTAGGATGAGGGTGGAGGTGAGGGCCACGAAATAAGGAGATGAGAAAAAGAAAGAGATGAGGGGAGGAATCAGTGTAAACATTTAGGGGCGAAATGCGATGGCCAGAAGAGCCAACGCTGCTTAGGCGAGATGAAAAGAGTTCCAACACTCGGCAAAATAAACAAAAATCACGTATTCTTTGATGCCTTAATCGCGTCTCATCAGACTAGCAAATGCAATTCCAATCCACCCTGGAGTCAAAGGTGCATTCGCGATTAACGCGAAGGGCCGTGATTAATAAGGGTTTGCTTCAGGGAGAGGGATTAGCCAGTCCGAATCGAAGCCTTTCATAACTGCCTCTTTTGCAATGGTGATTGAAGCGCGATGGCATTCCCGCCGCTGCTTTGCAAGGGCCGGGGCAGCGCGGAAGTTTATTTTCGCGGGGAAATCGGGCTGCTGTCTCGAATCGAAGAGGAAAACGGGTCGCTGCAGAACGAAGGAGAAAATGGCTTGGCTTTATAGCAAAAGGAAAATCCGTTTGCTCGAAGCGAACAAGTCATAACTTGGTGTTTATTATCCATAAAACTGTTGTAACGCTCACTGACGCCCGTAGCCTTCACCTTTGCTTATTATCACTTCTTGTGTTACGCATATTTCAGAGTAAATGCGTGCTCATAGGCGAGGCCTGCCCGCGCTTAGTCTGAAATCATCATCAACGAATTTCATCCCTGCTTATTAGTTTGGACTGTCTCTGCGAATCTTTGTCTAAATCTCATAAATATCCGCGTAAATCTACACATAAACACACGAAGATGTACACACGCATTTTCTACAAGCACTCAGCTTTGCAGGCAATATCTTGTGTCATATATTAGGTGATAACTCTCAGAGAAGCAGCAATAAAGGTACAATTCATATAAGAAGGTGGACAGCAATGCCTCTAAAAATACAACCCGAAACTGCATCCTTAGGCATGCGACATATTTACCTTGACGGCGGAGGGTACTGTCAAGGCGCGTCTCCTCCGCCGGCCTGAAGGTCCTGCCGAGATGCTTTTCGTTACAGGTGAAGGAGGTGGAGAAAAGGCTGTGGAGAGAATAAGGGCCGTTAAGGAAGGGAAGGAAATGGAGGAGATAAAAGATGGAGGCGATACACGTTGCTATTTTTTTCTTTATGATTCACGAGCTTTTATTTATAGGGCGTCAACACTTGGTGCCGACAGGTCCTTTTTATCTTTTACTGATTTATTCCCTGAGATGAGCCCCAGCTGGTCGTCTCAGCATTTGTCTGACTGCGAGTGAGTTTAATTCCAAATCGTAATTAAACGTAACGTCACGGCCATTACAGTGATCCTTCCCTATCCTTCGATTTGGCGATATTGTAGAAATGCCAAGTCAAGACGTCTTGTTTATCTATTCAAAGGACCTCAGGGACTGCGGAAGCCGTTACCTCGATGAGCAGTTTTATGGAACGGCCGCCAGCGCCGTGGCTGTAGCGCGCAACAAAATTTTTGATTGGACAATGGAACATTCTCAGCGGGAATGAAGGTATTAGGCGAGCTGTTAGGAAGATGGCGCTCCTCCTCGGGTTCAGATTCCGCTAACAAAAGAGCAGCGGGAATGCGCGCTGACGCCCCTTTCGCGCGGGAAATTGCCTTTTGGAGGGATATTCTTGTGTATTTGCCCTACGGCTGCCTATGATTATGTCGGTGTTGCATGGCTTCTTGCTCTACTCCAGAACAAAACAAAAATAAGAAAAGGCAAATAGAATGATATAAAGGAAAGGGGGAAATGGAAGCATCTAGGAAGGTAGATTGTTTATACATACACACAAATATATGTGCATACACATACACACACATGTATATATATACATTTACATATATATATGAATATATGTGCATATATATATATGTATATATATATATTATATATACATATATATGCATATAATATATATATATATATATATATATATATATATATATATATATATATATATATATATATATATATATATATATATATATATATATATATATATATATATATATATATACATACATACATACATATATATATATATATATATATATATATATATATATATATATATATATACACACACATATACATACTTGTGTCCTTCACATACTTTACACCTAGTTATGGACTGCTGGAGGTCATGTTATCTCAAAGCATCATCACACCAATGTCTCCTCGCAGTAATTCCCGCGTGACTGAAATGAGGTTGCAACGACGGTGACTTTCCCGCCCCTTAGCGAGCCGACGGGAAACACCCAGGCCGAGTGTCAGGACGGACCAGCTTCGAGCCTTAACGTTGTTGAATCAGTGTTTGTGCGTCGTTGATCATGGATTCATAGGAAATATTACTATTTAATAGGCTTTGTAATAACGACTTCATACTGACGTGCTCTGGTACTTCTACTCCCTTAGACGCCACCTTTCTTAAAGAGAAAATGAAAATTATGGGTTACTGGGTCACAAAATGTCCGACTAGGATAAATTATTTGTTATTTCGTCTACTCATTTGGACAATTACCTTATTACATAAGACCTAAATATCAATACCATGTTTGTAAGCTAAAATAACGAATTTATTTTAAAAAAATATTTAGCAGGATTTTACTTTAAGACACACTGAAACCATGTTTTGTACTATCACTTGTATTGAACAGTGAGTGTAGGTGTTGCTACTGGAAGTCGCCTTCAAATGTGTATCAATTCAATGAAAATATGAAGATTTTCTCTATAGATGTGATGACAGCAACTTTTGTGCGATTTGAATCGTGTTTTGTCCGAGGGAGCATCCCCTCATCCAGCGCAAGGACTTTTCAATTTTCATTCTCACCAACCATGCTGACAATCTTGTGTAATAATTCTTCCAAGTCAGTCTTGAGTGACACCAGAAGTATAAACCCGCACTTCTGATCATTTCCTAGTAATTGCATCATATTCTGTTCAGGAAATGTGAAGCAATTAGGGACAAAGAAAGCTGCTCAAGAACTCAAAGGCCAATATGGAGGATATTTGTTGAAATCTTGCCTTTAAAATATTTCAACGAACATCCCCTTGCAATAAACATAATTGGAGTGAAAAAAATCAGATAAAACGTACACTACTCTGAAAGAGAGATTATCAATTAAAGAGAAAAGTAAATCAAAGAAATAGATAAATAACCGACGGATGAAGCAGAAAAAAATTGATTACCTTTTGTGACGAAATGGGTCTTGCACTGATCCTTAATCTATGTCCAAAACATTTAAATCTTTATTAAGGCTGTTTCCAAACACTCTGAAGAATTGCATAGCCCTTTGCATGACTTCAAAAGACATTTGTTAAGTTACTGACTCAATCATATCACCAACAGACAAGCAAGAAAATATAGATGCCTATTTCTTCTTATTATTATTTCGCAACCGCAAATTCCTAGATGACAGCGAAAGTCATACCAATATTTAAGTCAAGTGACAGAAAACTGATCTGAAACAACCATCCAAGTTCCCATTCCCTTTGTAAAATTCTCGAGAAACTAGCATGCATAGTTATAGCCAAGGCTTTTTCTGATCTCCAATATCTTTGGAACAGATTCAAGTGTAATGGGATAAGAGGCATGACACTTGCACGGTTCAAATATGACAAGCAAAAACAAGTCGTAACATATCATAATCATAAATCACCTTTATCAATAATCCAATGCAGAGTACTCTAGGATCTTATTGTTGGTCCTCTCTTACACATATTATGTAAGGGCCGTATGCACTCTAGTGACATTCTAAATTATATTTCATTTGTGGGGGCAACCTTTCTTCAACCAGACAAATGACAGTTGTATTTATACTGTTTGCTAAAACCTCAGAGAGCCGGAAGTCGGTAGCTGAATGATAACCTCACTCTGTGAAAATAACATTGTTATTTTTAGTCGTAAACAGAACAGGACATATTGCGTCCCTCATAGTATATTAGTCAAACATATTGAATCGTTTAAGTGGTACAACCTAAATGTCTTGATATTTTGCATGTTGTTATTAGACTCTTACACTCTTGTATATCACAGATTGCAGATAAATATTTTGAAGATGAACACTGAAAACAGTTTCACATTAACTGGTATGAAAGTCAAATTCTTTTGGAGTATTCAATTATCTTGTCAAATTCTATTATAGCGATATATCGGAAACACGCTTTATTTGACAGATTTTTTCATCATGAAGTATATAATCGTGTTTTTCACGTCTTGTTTCAGCTTGGGTCAAATTTACCGTAAACGAAAGTAGTACAAAACTAAATTTGCTATCGTTTGAACTGCTATTATGTATATGTATGTTTCACTCTCTCTCTCTACCTGTATATCTATATAAAGGCACAAAATAACCAGGCAACTCTTTTAGCTTTACTCCTGAACGGCTTTTGGTATTCAAATATGGCAAGTATACGACTAGTGTTAGATAGGCTTTTAGGGTACCCCCCCCCCCCCCCACCTAAAGAAAAAGAATATCAAATTCCCTAAATGACCATGTTAAGACCCCAATGAAAATTCCATCCTGTAAATCATTTACTCTTAGTTGAACTTTTCTAAATTGCCTAAAATTATCTCATGTCAAGTGCTCTTTGTATTTTTTTTAAAAACCGATGTATACGTATATACGAATTTAGTTCAGCAACTAAATTCCAATTTTGAACGTTCTCATTATTTTCATACATATGGTAGTATACGTGAAAAAGTGATCTATAACATAATTAACCTATTTAACAAAGCTTTGGGTTTAAAGTGATATTGCTCTTGTCTGTCCATAGGTTAAACTGCAAGGACTATGGTGTCCACCATATCATCTGTAAACAAAATTGAGAATCGTACTCACCAACAACTCATTGATTTCTGTGAAGGGAAGAGGAAAGAGAATGTATTACAGTGCGGGATTGGATATGTTATTTTCCTGTCTTATGTGATTGAAGGCCAGTCCTTCATTTCTTCAGACTGTACGTATCCATACACTAACAAACTAAACATATATCTATAACACACACACACACTGAGTGCAGCGCCGCACATCATTGCAGTACATCTCTTACAAGTTGTTAAATGCAGAGAATCGGGCAATGGGCGGTCTAGTTTGCTAGTCAGGTCGAGTGTGCAAAGTCCAGGTATTATTATAAATGAAACCTAACACCGAAACTAAAGAATCTGAGTTTACCAGGTAGTATAACACATCATTCTATTAAAGTTGTGTTTTATATTATTTTCTTCGCAAATTGATAATTACAGTATTAGGAAAGGTAATGATTCCACCATTTCCAGAAGCCATGACCTACCGCCTCCAGAGCCGCGACAAAATGACATAAAATTCGTTAAAACCGAGGGAAAATCTAACGGATTTGTAGCGGGTTACGTATACGAGGGAAATCAAATGAGCCAATTACATTCGTGCGTGAACGTGACGTAACCATAAGCAATGACGTTTACCTTAATAGAACCAATCGGATATTAAATAGATCATCACGTGATAATAGACGCTGGGCCTAGAAGGCGGCAGTTGAAATTCAAATCAGTTCTATTATGGCTAGGCAGTGTGTAGGGTGTGAGGATTAAGTTTTTCGATTTCATCACGAGATATGAGATATTATCGAAAAAAACGACACAAGATTATTATACATGTGAAATCACGTTGTACTGTCAGCGGAAGTATAGTTACTGAACTGCAAGACACCGTATCATTACAGAAAATTAACAAATTCTATCGTTTATTCATCACTGACTAAGTAGGCACTGGGACTATCAGACCGTGATAATGTCTCCATATTGCCGAGCGCACTAGTGTAGACTGGCGGAGCTTCTGCTCCGAGGTTATCGAGTACTAGCTAGACAACCAGGAACGTATAGGCAGACTAGGGATTGTTGAAATTTACGAGACACTCTTTGGTAAGCGAAAATATGAGAAGGGAAAGCGAGATCGAGCGCTTAAGTAAGCTCTGGTTCCCCTGATCAGAAACCGTGATGCTGAAACCCTTACACCTCTGATAAAGTAACGGATGGACAGCATATCGCACTCGAAGTGAACACGACTATAAACACCTGTTCATGCAAAACACCGAATACTTTGTGGATCCCGAAAACCCAGAGATCCATATCCAACAGTGAGCAAACAACTTGGAAGACCCCGACGATCCCAGTGACCAGCAGCCTGGCTCATCTGGAGTAAATACTTAAGGTAAGGTGTGGTTGAAGCTGTCACTGGGTCTGAGCCATTCCTAGAACATATTGAAATTATTATTTTTTTGTAGACCAGGCGGTGGGGGGGGGGGGGTGCACGGGGGAGAAGCCTGCAAAGGAACCCAGAAACGCGTCATTGTACTGTGCTTGCGTGTGCTACCGCTATTCCTCCAATTCACCCCCAAATTCCCTGATATGTATCTTCGGGGCCGATATTGTAGCTGTTGTTCATTTGCGAAGGAAATGAGTGTTAGATTCGTTCGAAACACGATGAAAACTATTAGAATAATATTTTGTTCACTTGAAAATCGGTGGTAGGTTTCATTTCCATATTTACCAAAGTTGATGTTGAAAGAAATTCATGTTATAAAGTAATCGAATAAAAAAACAAATACGGAAAAGACTTTGCGAACCAGGTTAGGATAATTCGAAATGTACAAAAACGCCCTTTAAACTTGACTTAAGAAAGCTTAAGTTCTGGCCACACACGAAGAATAAAAAATGGATAAGAGGAAATATGACCAAAGATGATAGAATTACTACTGAAAGAGTATAAGAAAGAGTTTCGAGGGTGAGAGGTCTCTTCTTTCGGAACCAAAATGTAGACACAAACATTAGTTTAGCATTCAAAAGGAATACTGAACGATTATTTGTAAATATATAGCACGAATGTAGATGGTTTATCCTCAAAGTTACTCGAACTAGGTGCAATAATGAAATGAATAAACCAGCTATATTATGCATCAATGAATCCAACTGGACCCCTCCGTAGACGATTTAACATTAGGGCTCAGAGACTGCCATATGCAGAAATTAATTTAGCTAAATTTAAAACAACTGGTCAGAAAATATTTCACGAAGTCATCTTGTAATTGTGTAGGTATATTCAAATTTATCCTTAAAATATTTTAATATTACCAGTAATGACATGACTTCCACAAGGTTAGCATTTTTTTCCTTTGGAGCTCCTTGGTATTCCGTCTGCTCTTGCGCTTGTAAGCACTCATCCATTTCACCGATGTTCTGGGTCGTTGTTTGGAAACCGGAAAAATCCTGGCTTGTTTTTTTCTGAAAATATACAATATAAATTCTCCAAAGCGTATAAGGGAAAAGTAAACATATTTGTACCAGTCTCCTGGGTAGCACAGTTGTAACGTATCGAGCTCTCATCCAAGATGAGGTGATTCATGTTAGTTGTACTTGGAAAATGGAATTCAACACAAGTAAATGCCATTTAGTCAGGTTTGGGGAACGTAAAAATCGGCCTCTACAACAATACAAGTAAGGAGACGGTATTAACTACAACAGATAAGAAAAAAAATCGTGGAATTATCATGACTAGGAACTTAGGCCCAAATCATCATATAAATGAAAGAAACCTTAAAATAAGGCTGATCGCCAACATGAAGAGGGCATTCATATATGTGGACAAAAATGTGGTAAAGATCACGATGCAGTGGTATGGAGTATATATTGAAAATAGACAAGCTGGAAAGAGTTCAAAGAGCAACCACAAGATGGGTACCAATTATGAGATATGAATTACGAATATAAACTACAAAATAAACAAACAAATAAACAAATAATACTAGTTTAGTTGAAAGGAAGTCGACATGATTATGCTGAACAATTGTGTTACTGGAAGAAAAAGTTCATTTTCCAAACAGAACTATTGAAAAAAAAACATGAACAATCTCCCAAATTAAGTTGTGTATACCAAACTTTGCATCTGTTTAAAGTTTTATGATGAATTAAATATAGCAGACGGGACCCTCTGAACTTCGCTCTTCTCCGGTATTGAAACAGCTTAGGAAGAACACGTACGACCGCACGCACGCGTACGCAATTAGCATGACACACTTACACTCCACCGAGCAGCGCAAAAGAACGCAGGCAGTTCCATTCAGTTCCTGGCCTTCTTTGCTGGGAATTAATGGAAATATATTTGCCTCATTTTTAACGGAAGTTTGGACGTAAGCTGATTTATCAATTCAGCGAGCGGGATGGCGGACGGACCGCCTTTGTTTGAGTATTTAATCTTTACAGAATTGGAGTGAGCTGTGGCCAGATGCAACACGCACATTTGATGTGTGTGTGTGTGTGTGTGTGTGTGTGTGTGTGTGTGTGTGTGTTCGTATAACACAAACACCATACAAGTGCTCCATATCGTGCGCTCATGTTTCCATGCTCTGCGTCTATTTTTTTGTGCACGATGCAATTTTTACAGATATTTTAGGTAAACTGGAGAAGTTTAGCTGAGCTTTATGGCCTGTGATTAAGTTATGATACCCGGATGTGGCAGAAGAGCTCCCGGGAAACGTCACTTGCGGGAAGCCATGCCGTTGATGAAGCTAACTTTACACGCACTCGCATAATACCGTGAGGATAAACCCATTTCCCTCATTTCTTCAGTGTGTTGAGTAACTCGAAGTCTGGCGTCCGTTTAGTTCTGAAGTAGCAACAAGAAAATAACTGTTATAATAATTCTGCACGTTTTATTTTTCTGCATATACCATAGTGGTAAGATGGTAGACGCTACGATATCTATTCGCAAGTACTGTAAACATACCGGACACCTCACTTTACCGAGCCCTCCTGAGGTCAAACTTGGAAAGAAATGCAAGGAATTCCTGTGACCTCTTTTACCTATTTCAGAAGTATGTAAACCAGGCCAAAGCCAAAGGTTCAGAGGAATAGACAACCCAGAATCGCGAATAACAAAATAAGCTGACGCAACAGGGTTAGAACGACAAGCGATCTATCCACTATTACCTAGGCCTACATTAATGACAAAACCTCCCTTGATACACGTCCCTGCTCATAAACCCGATTGATTATTTGAAAGTGGGAGGGTCGAGCAGACGCGCAGTTGCCGGCCAGTGTTTGCAAAGCGAGTCCGTCTTGGCGTTTGCAATCCTATAAAATGCCTCGAGAAGCCATAGCCGATCCTGCGTCGGTCCGAGTCGCTTGGCTGACCACGATATTCGTAAATCATGCAGTCGGTAGAACAGCAAATAAACAGTGGCAGATAGAAGGAAAGGGGCTGGCGAGCATACGGTGCAAACACACATATATTGTTGTTATTATTATAATTTTCATCATGATTATGATCCATCATAATCGTCATCATTATTATTATTATTAATATTATTATTATTATTATTTTTATTGTTGTTTTGTTGTCATTATCATTATCATCATCATTATTGTTGTTATTGATAATGATAGTAATGATAATAATAAGAATCTTCACTGTTGCAGTTATTGTTATTGTCATGGCTATTATTATTACCTTGTCAATATTATTGTTTTTCTTACTATTACGAATCTTATTATGATTATTATAATCATTATTATTATCATGATTATTATCATTATGACATAATTATAATTCTTGTTACGATTGTTATAATACTTATTTTTATCATGATTAATATACCTTTACTATCATTATTATTAGATATTGGTAATAATAGTAATAATAATAATAATAATAATAATAATAATAATAATAATAATAATAATAATAATGGTAAAAAATAATGATAATACTAATGATAATGGTAATGATAATAATTAAGATAATGGTAATAATGATGATGATGGTAATGATAATGAAAATAGTGATAATAATGATGAATATAATAAAAATAGTGATAAAGATAATAATGATAACGATACTGATAACATTGATGATGATAATGATTATGATTATTAATGATAATAAAGATGATAATGATAAGAATAATGAAAATGATTATAACAGTAATGATAATGAAAATGATAATAATGATAGCAACATCAATGAAATTATACTGAAAAAGACAATCTGGCGAATATTGCTAAAAAGAGGTGATAGTAATACCATTGATTATTACCATCTTTCCCTTTGCGATTATATTAAAAGAATCCGCAGATGCTTCCCCCATTTTCTTCCAAAGGTTCTCGAACATCAAATTACCTTCGGCCTCGCCACTGACGCCGGAGAAGGCAGCCGGAAAAATGTAATCGCATGTTCAGGCGTCGGAAACAGGCTGGCAATGAGTCGCAGCTGACATCACTGCATAGAGGACATGTCATGATTATCATACTGTGATTAAGTGTCAGGTATGTAGTGGAAAACTAATAGGATGTGTGCGTGGGAGCGTACGTGTATGTGTGTGTGTTGGGGGGGGGGAGGGTGTGTGTGTGTGTGTGTGTTTGTGTGTGTGTGGGGGGGGAAGGGTGTGTGTGTGTGTGTGTGTGTGTGTGTGTGTGTGTGTGTATGTGTGTTGGGGAAGGGGGTTTCGTGTGTGTGTGTGTGTGTGTGTGTTGGGGAAGGGGGTTTCGTGTGTGTGTGTGTGTGTGTGTGTGTGTGTGTGTTTGATAAGCTCACCTAGCAAAGACTGGTTCATATTGATGTCGACAGGTGTACATGACTGACTACACTTTGATTTCCACAGTAATCATGGAACTGTTCCTAATTGTCATGATGTTGATGACAGCAATAATCATTGCTTTGATGTTATTACTAAATGTTTCTGGATTATCTTTCATGTTCTTGATTATCACCAACATTTTCGGGATTATTGTTATACTTATTAACCTTATTATTATCATTATTGTTATTATCACCATTGTCATTATTATCATCATCATCATCATCATCATTATTCTTATTGCCATCATCATTCTTAAGGTTATTACTATTATCATTGTTGTTATTATTATTATTATTACTACTACTATTATTATTATTATTATTATTATCATTATCATCATTATTATTATTATTATTATTCTTTATTGTTATCATATTGTTATTATCATTATCATTACTATTACCATTATCAATATTATTATCATTATCAATATTATTATCATTATCATTATTATTGTTATCTGTTATTATTATTTTTATTAGTATCATTATTGTTTTCTTTCATTATCATTATTGTACGTAATATCATTATAATCATTACCATCATTATAATTATATTATCATCATTATTATTATCATCAGTCCTATTATTTTGATTAATGTTATTAACAATATAATTATGTTTATTATCATTATCATTATTTCTATTATTTGATTATTATTATTATTGTTATTATTACTGTTATCATCATCATCATCATCATTGCTGTCATTATTATCACTATCATCACCACCGCCACAGTGTATGTATCCATGTGTTTGCAAATGTTTCGAAATGATGTATCATCTAGAATTGAGCCAATTAAATCTGACATCAACGGAAAGGACAAAATTTGTAGACTCCATCAGAGCAGATCAAATGATACGCTTCGTTCTCGTAATTGGACTCGAACCTGACCGATTTTTCCTCTTTTTCTTCTGTAATTAGTTAATGAGCCTCGATCACCATGACGTCAGAGTGAAGGTGACGGCGCCGGGGCGATGATACCGACAAAGCGAAGTCATTAGCAAGAAGTCGAAGCCGGAGTCGAAAACGCGAACAGGAATTCGGGAAAAAGGATGACGTCACCGCGGAACTGTGGCGCGCGCCGGGGTATAGCGAAGGAGCCATCTTCCCCCAGAATTGTTTCGCTCTGTATAAATTTATGGGCGGCATTATGATAATGGCGGCGTGCTGGATGTAAATTTCTTCAGCACAATAAAATGTTCGGCTCGAGAGATTGCTTTATAAGAGTCCCGGGAAAAGAGCGTAGACGTTCATAACGCCGCGCTCCGGCTTCCCTCTTCTTCAACTTTTCGTCTCTGAGACCGGTGGGCGGCATTTTACCCAGCGTCCGACTGCGAGCCAAATAGAGAGCGAATGTAATGGCTGAAGAAAAGGTAAACAGGAAGGAATTGAATATAGATGCCGCGCGCTCCTTGATACTGATTTAGAAATTAATAAAATGCTCAGTGCCAGTATGAAAAATTGTAATGCTTTGTGAAATAATTATGTGATGCACTGGAAGAGATGCAGTGGTATGGCTGCGTATCAGCTATAAATAAACATTCATTCATTTGATTTGTATTTAAGCAGATAGGGAATAGCCGGCACTCAGAAACCCGATATCTTATTTGGAGTATTTTCATCCTCTTTGCACCCGAAGACGTCGACAAACCTCTTGGAGAACGCAAAGCAAATTTGACAAACAAACCGACGTGAGTCATCCCTCGCGTCTGGCTGCGGCCGCTTCCATCGAGAGGCCTTGAGACCCCGTCCGGCGTCGTCCTTCGCCTTCCGAAAAAGGAAGGGAAATGCTCGGTAATTGAATATGAATAATATTTTACGGTGTGCAAACTCCACACGTTTAGCTGATTTATTGTATGATTCATAAACACTACATATTCACAGGTGAACTTTAAACAATTTATGTTATATTGTGCAAATACAGCACGTTTTGAAATATCTGCGTGATATGATAAATGAATATAAGAAACGGTATATAGATCATAACTACTATGATGTATAAACACCGCACGTTAGAAATGCAAGCATTGATTAGTGGCGGTGATTACCCCTGCGAATAAGAGCTCGTGCAATGTACTTCAACCAAATTGCGTATGCATTGCCACGGCATTCCGTAACAGAGTAACTTTATGTATTTCTCTTAAATGCAGCTTCTCGCACAAGCACGGCGGCAAAGTAGAGCGCTTTTATTAAGCTTGGCCAAGGGGGTGGGGGGGGGGCGTCCTGGGCGGCCTCATAAACCAAGAAATTTGATCCCCGGCTGCCGAGCGTAGCAGGTCCTGAGCGATGCGTGATGAACCGGGTTCGCAGGCGGCCAGAGTTCGCCGGAAGACCGTTGGAAGGTAATTATTCATCTTGAGATTATATTAGACACCCAAGGGTTGACTTTCATTTGCATAATTGTCTTGCACTGCTATTCAGTGCTGTAGTTGCCTCATACATTCTCTCTTAAAGCGCCGCACTCTCACTTCTCACGCTATCTTTGTCTTTACACTATCCCTGTATTACTGTGCTTATCCTGCATTCTCCTTGACTTGGTCTCGGTTTCATTGCTCTGCGCTCTCCCCGCGACGTTCTTTCCCGATTCACGCTCACCCTGCCACGCATTATCAATTCGCGAGATTCGTCCTGAACCGCATCACGCCGTATGCGACCCTCGCATGAAAAACTCCAAGCCGATTTTCATAAACTGGAATAAATCCTTGCTCGACTACACGACTAACCCCAGGTGCAAGTTTAAACTGTGAGGGACTTGTTTATGGATGTTGACATGGGATGACGCAGTCACTGTAAATGTCCTTTGATACAAGGGTTAACACGAAAGGGCATCGGGCGCTGTTAACTGGCACCGGAGAGGAAGAGCCTCGTCTCCTGAGATTTAACGCCGCGCCGAAGCGGCGGCAGCGCTATGCGGGCTTTACAGGAGATTTAATTGTCCAAGTGTGATCGCAAGGGACTGCTCGACACGGGCGCGATCACCGATAACTAGGCTCCCGGGCATTCCGCGTCTGACGGCCAGGGGATGCATTGGGTTCGGGGTTTGCAGAGGCGCAGACGGTGTTGTGAGAGGTAGACGGCGTTGGAGGGAGTAGAGGGTTTATGGTGAAAGCTACAGGAGATTGGTTGGAGTTGGGATACAGTTGTTGAACGCTGCGGGTCGGCAGGGTGCCCATGGGAGGGGGGGGGCGTGGGAGAGAGGGCCGGATGGATGACGCAACAACGTCCCACCAGCCATTTTCGTGACAATATCCTGTTTTTAAATATGCTTTTAACTGACGTCGACCAATTTCGGCGCCAGCGGATCACACATGCAAGCGCATTTTAAAAATTCGCTTCGAACCCTTTGATTGAGAGGCCTTTGTGATGTACACGACCTCATGTCCAGATATTAATAAAATTGAAGGGCGGTCCGGCTTGGTCGTCACAGGCTGCAGGATCATCACGGATTCTAAACGGCCCAAAGCGGCTCGGGGCTTAGTGGTCGCAAAACCGCCTCCGATGCAGCGGTTCTTTCGGCTTCCTGTTGGATGCGGACCTGCAATCATACACGCAGTAACTTCTAATAAGAATTATTAATGGCGCTAAGAACACTTTTACGCCAACGTGCATGCGAGGGCTGGATATGCCTTTTTTCCTTGGATTATTTCGTGTTGAGTACCAAGGATCAGAATAAAAATGAAGTGTAGAAGCCTCTGCCTCACTCCGCCTCGCTCCGGCAACGCACTTAGCGCTCCCTTGCCTAACTCACGTGTAACTGCCGGTGCAAAGTGGCATATGGCAGGTATATTACCTTCCATCGCGGTTTTATTGACAGATTGTGCCACTGAGAGGAAACTTAGAGTGGATATATCATTTGGCGCAAGATTTATCAATACGGCGGGATGTTAATGCACGTCGATATGAACGTCTCCTATTTTCGTTTAATTATTGCACTGCTGCCTCTGCGTTGCTCTCGCTGCCGATCGAACAGCGCCCTCCTTGCTCCTATTCTGCGTGCATCCATTTCTATCGCATCCTTCTTCAGCTGCTCCTTATCTCCCTTTCCATCCTGTAGGCAAGCACCCTTTTAATTTCTTCCTAGGTTTTCCTTCCTTCCTCCCTCCCTTCCTTCCTTTCTTTATTCTCTTCCTTCTTTTTCCACTCACCTACTCTGAAGCATCTGATGTAAGGGGAAATAGCGATGTGGGGAGGAAGAGGAGGAGGAGGAGGAGAAGGGGAGGGAGGGAAGTAGAGAGGGCGAAGGAAGGAGAGGAAGTAGAAGGGGAGGAGGAAAGAGAAGGAGAAAAATAAAAAGCAAGAGTAGGAACAGGAGGAATAGTGTGAAGAGGAGGAAAAAGGAAAATAGGATGAAGAGGGCAAGAGGAAGAGGAGGGAGAGAAGGAGGAGCAACATGAACAGGAGAAGGAAAATGGGGATGAGGGACAGGAAGAGAATGACAAGGAGGAAGAAGAGAAGGAGGAGCAACAGCTGTATCACGATCAGATGCAGAGGGAAGTAAGGGAGGGGGGGGCATGGGGTGTGCGATGAATACGATGAAGAGGAGGAACCCGATAACAAGGGGAATTATCAAAGAGGGTGGAAGAGGCTGAGAAACAGACGGAAGAAAAAAAAAAAAAGGCGTAAGAAGAACGAGGGAACGAGAAGGAAGAAGAGACGTAGAACGAGAATGCAAACCCGGCATGGCAGAAGGGGGGTGGGGGGTTGGCAGAGGTACATAGCTGAACGGTATGGGGGGAGGAGGCACAAGACTTAATGGGGGAGTGGGGGGGGGGGCAGAATAAGGGGCCGTACTAGGCTGAGGGTATCGCCTGCAGTGGCATGGATATTGGGAGCAGCAATGGTAGAGCCGAAAGCAGTAGTAGAGGTAATAGTCGTGGTGGTATTAGTATGAGCATTGGTATTATCATTGGTTTTAGTATCAGTGTCAGTATTATTATCATTATTGGTATAGTATTGTTAGTAGTATAATATTATGATTAGTAATAGTGTTAACATAGCATTAATGTCGGCATTAGTATTAATATGAGTATTAGTATTAGTATTGATATTAGTATTAGTTTCAATATAGTATCAGTATCAGTATGGTTTTAGTATTAATATTAATACAGTATTAGTATTAGTATAAGTATAGTACTAGT
>NC_091551.1:25433447-25435947 GCF_042767895.1 Penaeus vannamei | reverse complement strand
GAGGGAGAGAGTGAGAGAGAGGGAGAAAGGAAGGAGAGTGAGTGAGGCATTAGAAACACATTGAGAGAGGGAGAGAGAGAGAAAGAGAAAGCGAAAGAGAGGGAGAGAGGGAGAGAGTGAGAGAGAGGGAGAAAGAGAGAGAGAGAGAGAGAGAAAGACAGAGAGAGATATAGGCCGACAGATGGCTAGATAGACAGGCAGACGGATAGTTAGATAGATAGACAAACAGACCGACAGACAAACACAGAGAGAGAGAGAGAGAGAGAGAGAGAGAGAGAGAGAGAGAGAGAGAGAGAGAGAGAGAGAGGGAGAGAGAGGGAGAGAAACGAACAAAAGGAGGCTGGAGAGGAGAGGCGGCGCAAGATCCCGCGAACATCGCCATGGCGGCGGGAGATAGCGGGATTATTGGACTTATTTGTTGTGTTCGTGATGTCGCTGCGGGTCTGTCTGTCCCTGGAGGATGATCTGCAGAGATAAGGCAGGGAGGCAGGCACACGGGCGGGTTCGCTGGCAGACTCGCAGACTACATGGCAGACTGGCTACTTACCTCCTGGATTGGCGGTCTGGCAGACGAATTACCTAACTACCCTTTGCCTGACTGGCTGAGTGTGAGGGCCGGGCTGATTCCCCTCAGAGACTGGGTGACTGACAGTGTGAGGGCCGGGCTGATTCCCCTCAGAGACTGTGTGACTGACTGAGTGTGAGGGCCGGGCTGATTCTCCTCAAAGACTGGGTGACTGACTGAGTGTGAGGGCCGGGCTGATTCCCCTCAGAGACTGGGTGACTGACAGTGTGAGGGCCGGGCTGATTCCCCTCAGAGACTGTGTGACTGACTGAGTGTGAGGGCCGGGCTGATTCTCCTCAAAGACTGGGTGACTGACTGAGTGTGAGGGCCGGGCTGATTCTCCTCAAAGACTGGGTGACTGACTGAGTGTGAGGGCCGGGCTGATTCCCCTCAGAGACTGTGTGACTGACTGAGTGTGAGGGCCGGGCTGATTCTCCTCAGAGACTGTGTGACTGACTGAGTGTGAGGGCCGGGCTGATTCCCCTCAAAGACTGGATGACTGACTGGGAGGCAAATGGGCTAAGAGGGTTGGTATCCTGAGCACAAGGGAATTAAGTGCTGGGTAATCTAATCTTTGTCGGGGTAAAGCTTTCTTAAAGATATACAGTAGATGGACTATTTGTTTTATTTTAGTTTGTCCGTAGATATTATAACTTCCTATGTTTCGTCGCATTATTATGTTGTAATTCTAGACTGACTGTCGACACAATCAAGCCAGACTCAGGCTTGTGTTGGAGACGAGTTAGATGTCCGATTTTAATGATGTCATGCACCTTGCCTTTTGCCGGATGCAGTCAAGAGGCCAAGGACGTCCTTTTAGACGCCATCCAGCACAAAGAACGGGATGGAGAACGGCGTTATACAGGTATATTGTGTGTTGTGACAAGAGGCAAGAAGATACACAAAGCTAATGCAAGAAGAGCCATATTCTGGTGTATTTCATATACCGAATAACGCGTATTCACGCTTGTATTTTGTCGGCCTTTAATGTGTTTGTGCAGTCCTACGTATAGCTATCTGTGTGTGCGTGTTTACCCCGCTGCCCCTGAGCGTTTTCGAGGCAGAAGCTCAGGCTTATATGCATAACATTAAGTACGCCTACATATTCATACCATGTTATCGGATACGTGAGTCTCCAAGGGGGCGGTATGGCGATGCTGTTCAGTCGCGTGAATATTAGGTTACATCGTAGCATTCCCTGCGGCGGAGGTGAAGTGGAGGAGGAAGATGCCCTGGAGATCTTCCGGCAGTGCTAGTGAGTGAATGCGGGTGAGAGTGAGTGTAGCCGAGTGTAGTTGTAGCAATGGTATAAGCTCAGGATGTGATCAGTCTGTCGAGGAATAGACATAGCATTAGGGGCAATAATGGCGGTATACTGTGCAAATGAAGCGGTAAACAATGCTTCCACTCTGCCAACGACACACAGGTCCTTAACATAAGTCTCCATGAACGCGAGTCATAAAGAGCACGGGGGGTGAAGGAGTCCGTGTGGCTGTGGAAGCAATTTCGGCCCTCGCCCGGGAGGAAATCGAGGCACATGTTTCCCAATATTTTATCTTGGAAAAATCAGCAGTTTTTTAAAGATTCACTGACGCAAAGAAGAGCATCTGATAAAGATAAGATCGTTTATAACAGCTTTCTCGACTCGAATTAAAAGTTTAAGTCTCGACCAGGGAGAGGGCAGGTCCGGCAAAGAGATAAGAGGCACTTTATCATAGACAACGTCAGAGATAACAAGTTGCGAGTAAAATTATAATCGAATTTAAATTGAGAATTTAGTGAGGTGGCTCTTCCGGCGACGCCACAGGTTACGGTCCTAGACTTAGCATTTTGGTCGCCGGAGGTTATAATACTGAGTAGAATCCGAGCGCATGAAACGGGCAGTTAAAGTGATACGAGCAAGTTCGAGTGACGGTCTAGACGAAGGCAAGGGCG
>NC_091551.1:25420947-25423447 GCF_042767895.1 Penaeus vannamei | reverse complement strand
TGTGTGATTTCAAACGGTTCGTTTCTTTTCAGCAAATGACACGAGAGAATTTATTCACTGACTTTATCATAGGCCATATTTATCAGAATGCACGCATTTTTGAACGCAAAAGAAGAACTGTCTAGTTTAAGTAAATAAACAGAGCATTGTACGACGACCAAAGTGGCCTTTATTTCGATCTCCTCCACCTGCCCTCCCTGCGCCGTTCACACACCCTAACCGCTTTCCTGTCTTGGAACAGCGAGAACAAAGTGGACACTCCGCACGCTTTCCAAAGTACTTGTCCTTAGAAGAAATCTCTACCCCCCCCCCCCCCCCTCTTCCTTCCGTTTGGACGTTGATGTAGGCCCGCTGTTCCTCGACTTTCCCGGGCCAGCATATTCGCCCGAGGATCCTAGACAGGGCCTGGCGTGCGGCATTATTCACCTTTAATAGCAGTAACCACGACTACGCTGCGCAACACGGAAATAAACTGGAGTTGTCCCCGAATTCTCTTTTACGCGACTCGGGAGACCGCCTGAGTTATGGCCGGGCTAGTGTCTGAAGCTGGCGGACTGCATCTTTCTGCAACACACACACAGAGTCGCGTTGCAATTTCTTGAATTACTAATACATAACGGGGAGAGCCCAGACGCGTATTACCTCGACTTAGAACTCGGGGAAATGGCGTGACAGTGGCACAAGTAACGCCCCGAAGTCTTTGCGCCGCAGTCTCATTACTCGCTGCAATGCATGTGCGCCCATTGAAAAAGTTTAATAACACGCGCGAAGTTCAGAAATGGCCTCTGATTTTTTACGGTTCTGGAACTAGACTTTTGAATGTAAAGGCATAATTGAGATTGGGTTTGCTATCTATCTCTCTGTTTCTTTGCGTTCATGCATATGTGTGTGTGTGTGTGTGTGTGTGTGTGTGTGTGTGTGTGTGTGTATGTATGTATATATATATATATATATATATATATATATATATGTATATATATATATTGTGTGTGTGTGTGCGCACATATACAATAATATTTATATACATATATATATGTGTATACACGTACACACACACACAACCAGACAGAGATTGATAGCAAATCCAGTGTATATGCGAGTATACACAAATTAAACACACAGAAAAAGCAAACAGAGATAGAGATAAAGAGGTTGATAGATGATAGACAGTCAGACACAGACAGAAAGAGAGATAAGTAAATAGAGAGAGTGAGAGAGCGAGGGAGCGAGGGAGGGAGGGAGGGAGGGAGGGAGGGAGGGAGGGAGGGAGGGAGGGAGGGAGGGAGGGAGGGAGGGAGGGAGGGAGGGAGGGAGGGAGGGAGGGAGGGAGGGAGGGAGGGAGGGAGAGAGAGAGAGAGAGAGAGAGAGAGAGAGAGAGAGAGAGAGAGAGAGAGAGAGAGAGAGAGAGAGAGAGAGAGAGAGAGAGAGAGAGAGAGAGAGGGAGGGAGGGAGGGAGGGAGGGAGGGAGGGAGGGAGGGAGAGAGAGAGAGAGAGAGGGGGGGGGGATAAGTGCCTGTTATATATGCAAAGCACCGAATACGTGATGGTCTTCGACATCCATGTAGTATATGATATATATTATGCATGCTAATAATCATTACTCCAATGCTACGTCTCACTTGTGTTTGCTGTCACCGAAGACTAAGCCTCGTGTAGGTCTGCGAACACATTTATGAAGTGAAGAAATATGTTCATTGTGTGCTTTTATTACATATTCTTATTACTCCACATCCAGGAAGAGAATGTATACATTACCGGCACAAAATCAATGAAGTTCCTTGTCTCCTGGAAAAAGTGAAATCCTTTAATTGAGGGGATGTTCAGCGTGGCAGCAAAGCTCAAACGCGGCAGTTAAAGGCGAGTTGTTCGCATCCGTTGATTATGACCACATATCTTTCTTGATTGCATTTTTTGTGCGCATGGAGAATGTGCATTGCGCGGAAGAACGTTGCAATTTTGAGTCGTCTGTGAATCCGGATGAACAATCTGCATGGCTAAGATGGAACTATTTTCATTTTCGTTTCATTAAAAAGAAAGAAGGAAAGGAAAGGTGAACGAGCAGATAGAGCTTCATGGAAATGCTTTTCTTGACAATGCTATTAGTATATTTTGCTCTTTTACAATTTGATTTTTTATCTATTTTATTTTATTTTATTTATTTATATCTTAACAAGGCGGGTGTAGATGCGGATGTCTGTAAATCAAATAAGTGAATTTTGAGAGATAGGCAATATGTATTATTTTTCTACCAAGAAATAGAACCAAGAATATATTGATCAAATTGTGCTACAATTTCTATTATCTGTGTTACCAGTTTCATTCAGTCCCTTTTACTTGCACAAGCAAATAGCTGAACAATATAACACTATTTCGAGTCTTTCTCGGTCTCTCTCTGTCTACCTGTCTGTTCGTCTGTCATACATACATACAAATATAAATTTATTTTAATTTCTTTATTGATAAGTACACACACACACACACACACACACACACACACACA
>NC_091551.1:25393447-25395947 GCF_042767895.1 Penaeus vannamei | reverse complement strand
GAGGAATCCTTTACTTGGTTTCAATTACACTTTCACAAATAATTTTGGAAGATAAAAGAGTTGTATATTAATTATCATTTCTTTCTCCCTTCAGGTAAGACGTGTTCTGCGCTCCGAGTGTGACCCCCCGTGACCTCAAGTACACCGGATAAGTGAACAGAAAAGAAGGTGAAAGTTTTGCCTTGTTTTCATAACAGCCATGGTATATTGCAAGAAACTTTGGGAGCCGCTAAGCCACAAACCAGTAAATATGCTCCATTTGGGAAAATGAACCCACTTTTCTGAATGCATGAACACTATATCTTCGGTTGTGGAATCCGCTTTGGTATTTTACTTCCGCAGTAGATGCAGGTCCCTGGTGCTCCCGCCGCGGCCGCGTCCGGTGGCGCCGCGGGTTCGACTTGTAACTCCTTCGAGGAACAGTCTGAACGCTATCTGGTCATGACTGTATTTTAAACATCTCGTGTTTGGATATTGATTACTCTTGCTTATGATTTTGATTATTGATACTTGATGGTTGGAGAGCATGAAGGTTAATGACCGTAGATACAAGCATTTCCTGGATGACGGAATGACCTGCTAGAAAGGAGTGAAATGATCCTGCAGAAAGACCCCGAGAGCGAGCGGGACAAAGCAGAGAGGGAAGCGGAGGCTGAAAAACGCCGTGAATGGCTTCAGCAAGATAACAATAAGAAGAGACGACAGACGCAGCGGGGTTCGAGTAACATGCGGAGGAGGGAAGAGGAGTGTGCGGTTAGGAGGAAACGAGATGTGAATGCAAAAGATAAACGCGGAGACAAGGAAGTTGCTTTGGGTAAGACTTTTGCTTATCCTTCTTTCCCTCGCTTTTCTTCTCTGATCTCCCGTGAGTGCTCTGAACAATAATCTTACAAAATGCGAACTCGCGTACAGTATCACTACGCTGTCTTTCACTACGCATCCGCATCGCGGAGAAATTCCATACTTTACCGCAGGTTTACGCCAATTTCTTTTCTTGTAGTGTTTTACTCAGGTACTTTACTTCGGAGTAACGGAGATGCAAGCCGTGTAGGGAGCCTTGTGTGTCCCCGACTTCTAGCACGCCCTCGCCCAAGAACACGCTGATGACGGCGTCGAGGATTTCCCTGCTTTAAAAGTCCGTTAAACATATAATAACGTTGGAACTTGGGGCATCTACGTCTCAGCTTAGAGTGCTCCGGGAAATATGACGGACATATTTGTCCGCTACAGGGGAATTTCCGGAAAGAATTTGTATTCAGCGTATGAGAAAACATTTCTTCTAAAATAACCCGCAGTTTCCCAAGGTTCTCGCTCGCAGGCAGAGGGAGCGTTGATGTAGAGTGCTGCCAAAACTGGTATTGGTGATGGGAGAAACCAGTGGAAACTGCATGATAATAACAGTTTGTGGATTTTGTGAAGATTAGAAATTAAGTGTTTTACAACTTCTTTGTGCGTTTTTGTTAACTAAAATATAAACATAAAACCCAAAAGAGATTTTAATAGAAGGCCTTAATGCAAGCAATTTGTTCTTAGCTTTATAAGACAGTAAAATTAAGTTCATTGCCGGAAAAGTAATTAAGCGTTACAAGTGTGCAGACGCTCGGCGCAGTATGGAGTAACGGTTGCCTGGTAATTATAGGCAAGACCTAACTCTTGCGTAACAGTAGCAATAAAAATGAAGGATTCACTTTATTTTATCCGAACACAGAAACAAACGCATCCGGCTGCCCTGTCAACGGATTGGTTACTGGCGTGTAAAGTGTCCGTCACTCGGGCTTTGCCATAGAGTAAACTAGACAAGGAAAAATACAACATTTTCCCCCTGGAGATTGGTGCGTTTCGGCAACAAATAAAGCGAGAGCGCACATACCAGACCTGGAGCTGGGTTTACCCTGGCTGGAGCCGTGGAGGGGGTTGCACACGATGAAATACGGGAGATAGCAATATGTGTTAAAGCGAGAATAGAAACAAGTACAATAGAATAGAGTGTAACCAAAATACTTAAAAAGTTGCAAATAAAATAAAAGTTTGGTAAGAGAAAAAGAGAAGAAAATAAGCCAGCAGAATCTAACCGAAACCATCTAGAGGATTTATCTTACTTTCTATTTTACTTCCTATATTTATTCTTTGTTATTACATTCACCCAGCAGCTGCATTACACACAATGATCGAGTGTCGTTGATGCGAAGGGCAGAGCCATGAGAGACCCGCGGCCGCCCTCCTCGCTCGTCTCCTATCACTTCTCTCTTGTCTCCTCTTTCTTCTCCTCTCTCGTCTCTTCCTGCTCCTTTCTTTATTTTCTTCCTTCTCGTCCGTCTCCTTTCTCGTCTCTTCCTGCTCCTCTCTCGTATTCTCTTACGTTTCCTTTCTCGTCTCCTCTTTCTTCTCTCTCGTATCCTCTTCCTTCTCCTTTTGCATCGCCTCTTCCTTCCTTCTCAACTCTCGACTTTCTTCTCTCCTGTCTCTTCTGTCCTTTCTTCCTTCTCTCCTGTCTCCTCTT
>NC_091551.1:25376261-25385447 GCF_042767895.1 Penaeus vannamei | reverse complement strand
GGCGGCGCAGCACTCGGGCAGACGACACGCGAGGTGCGCTGGGCAGAGGCGGGCCCGGGGTGGGGGGGTGGGGTGGGGGGGCTTGTGGGCGCTGGGGTAGGGGGGGGGGAAGGCAGGGGGGCAGTGGTTAGGGGTACGGGGTGTGGGGCAGTGGGGGGTAACTTAGGTGGGTAGCAAGGGGAAAGGGTAGCGAGGGATTTGAGAGAAAGGGGAAGAGAGACGAGAAAGAAGGGAGGAGGGAGAAAGAGAAGAAAATGGGAGGAAAAGGTTGACGGAAAAGGAAGGTTAGAGGGAAAGGGAGGGAAATAGAGATGGGAAAGGAGGGTCAGACGGATTGGAGAAGGGAAAGGTAGAGAGAGGAAAGGGAAAAGGGGTTTAGGGGGAAGACGGGAGAGGGAGAGAAAGAGAGAAAGAGTTAGAAGGAGAGGGAGAAAAGGAGAGAAATTTAGAGGGAGAGGGAGAGAAAGAGAAAGAGTGAGAGGGATTGGGAGGTAATAGAAGACATGTCCGCCATGCTTGCCCGGGAATTAGTTTTCGTATTCATTAGGCTAATTGTCGTCGGCGCTTGATAGTCCGCGGTCATGAGTACTTAGCTAATGCAAATACGGCGGCGGCAGGAAATGAGAGGGGCGGCCGCGAGGGTTTATTTTCTTCCTCTTAATAGGAAAAGAGCTGATTCCGCTCATACGAAAATCAGCTTGCGTGAAAGCCTAAGATAATTCATGCCCGGCAGATAATTCATGCAGGAAGTGGAGCACACTTTTCTGCCTATAAATCGTCGGATGAAGGGAGGAAAGGGGGACTTCGGAAGACTCTAAACATAAAAAGCAAAAGTAAAAGAAATTTATCGATGCTTCCGCGCACCTTGCCCTCGAAGCGGGTCGACCTCGACGGCGCTCGAGGCCCAGCGCTAGATGAGAGTTTATTGAGGGGGCGACTCGTACGTCACTCCGGAATCGAGGTCTCGCACGACGCGGCGGCAGGAGGTTACTTATGGCAGCAGCGGCGGAGGCGGCAGGGGAATAGTGCGCGTGAGATATGGGTGGGCGTGTGATGGATGATCCCACGCCCTCCCGCAAGAACGTGCGGCCGCAAAATCACCTTCGCGTACCTCCCTCTCCGGCCAGCCATTCATTGGCAGGGCGGCGCCCGAGCTCGCCGGTGAGCCCCTGTGACGTCATGAGGAGCTCTTGAGGAGGGGCAGGAGTGACAAGAAGAGTGGCGCGGATAACGAAGGAATGCGTCGCCTTCAAGTCTACTTATCTCGCCTCTTTCATTTTACCAAAGAATTGCGTCTTATCCTTTTTTTATTATTCTTTTCGCCTTTACTTTTTTTTTCTTTTCTTTTTTTAGAAATATAATTTTTGCAATATACACGCTCTGCAAAATCAGTCGATTGGGTTATAGTCTCCGCGTGCGTCCATCTCCCCGGCGTATCGGACTCCCTGGAGAGGCGAGCATTATCAGCGTGGATGTTTCCCGCCCTTTTTACAAGCTTTCTGTCTCGCATATCAGGTCTGACTCACACCAGCAAATTGGAGTACGAGTCTTGGCGGGGGGGCGGAGGGCAGAGGGCGGAGGACGGAGGGTGGAGGGAGTAGAGAGCGGGGACGGAGGGCAGAAGGTGGAGGGAGCAGAGAGCGGGGAGGGGGGTGGAGGCGCGGAGGGAGCAGAGAGCGGGTACATAGGGCGGAGACAGGACGTGACAAACGCCTTCATACTCTCATGCGAAAAGTTCTACCTTGTGCTGCTTATAACTAATCAAAAGTTTTTATACCTCTTGACTGATGACTCATAGTACTCCTGGAGATTTTTTCTTTCTTTCTTTCACTAGAGCTGCAACTCCCATACACCTTTCGATTCAAAGAATAGCTATTTCTCTTCCGATTGTAATTTTCCCTAGAAATAAGCGAAAATCAAAGGTGAATAGATATAGATATCAACTTCATCGTTTAAGAGCATCATGTCACGAAGATGTCTTGATGAATCATTCGCGCTCTCTCGCATGGTGTCTGACTATTACACTATCATTTTACACAACCCTCTGCAACATCTCGGGTAACGTGCAACATCGCTCTGCTAGACTCATTCACTAAGGAGCTCGTCAGTCGCTCCCTGGGAACCGACCAGTGCACTATACCCCCTCTCCCCCCTCTCCCCCCTCCCCCGAGTAAAAGAATCGATAAATAGTTTAACAAATAGATTAATAAAAAGTAAGGTTCAAAGAAAATAACCCTCAAAAAAAATAAATAAATAAATAAATAAATAAAAAAAAATAAGAAAAAAATAAATAAAAAATAAAATCTACAAACAAATATACAAATAGAAACGAATTAAAATGAAATGAATACCCCCCTGAAAAAAATTATAAATCTATGAACAAATATACAAAGAACTAAGATAAAATGAAAAGAATACTCCCCCCCTCCCCGGAAAAATGGTCCTAAATCCATAAACAACCCCCCCCCAAAAAAAAAGAGAAAAAAAAAAAATCTGCGAGTCGGTAATATCGGAATTGTGCTCCGTTGCCAAATCTCTTCCTGATTTTTTCTCGTATTTATCCTTGGGCAATAACGTGTTCAGGCAAAAAGTCATATTCCTGGATTACATGCTATAGAGCTGGACTGCAATTTTGTGAAAACGAGGTCTTAGATAATTTCTCTTTAGTGCTGACTCTCCATTATTATTATTATTGTTATTATTATTATTATTATTATTATTATTATTATTATTATTATTATTATTATTATTATTATTATTATTATTATTATTATTATTATTATTAATGTTGTTGTTGTTGTTGTTATCATTACTATGATCATTATTTTTGTTGTTATTGATATTGTTGTTATCACTTATTATTGTTATTATCATTATTATTATTGTTTTGTTATTATTATTATTATTATTATTATTATTGTTGTTGTTGTTATTGTTATTGTTATTATTATTATTGTCATTATCATTATTATCATCATCATATTTTTTGTGATCATTATTACCATGATTATCATTATTCTTTTTATTATGTTTATGATTATTGTTATGATTTTTATTGTTATTATTATTATTATTATTATTATTATTGTTGTTGTTGTTTTTATTATTATCATTATTATTATTGTTATTGTTATTATTATTATTATTATTATTATTATTATTATTATTATTATTATTATTATTATTATTATTATTATTATTATTATTATTATTATTGTTATTATTATTATTATTATTATTATTATTTATAACCATTGTTATTTTTATCATTATCATTGTTATTATTATCTTTATCATCATCATCATCATCATTATCATGAGCATCAGCATCAGCAGCAAGATCATAATCATAATTGTTATTGTTATTATTACTATCCTCATTTTATCATCATTAGTATTACTATTCTTATATTACAATTGTTATTATTATTAAAATTTTGGATTGGGAATGGGAGTAACATACGGTGAAAGAATATATTTAAATTTCATTTCAGCAAAAATAATTGAGGGAAACCGACCGTCAATCCAAACATGAGTTTACAAAAGGAAAAATCCTATCCCTATCTATACTTATTTCGTCTTAATCACTCGAGCTTCCCGCACTTCCCGCTCGACCTCACACTTCGCGGACAACGTTTAGCTAAAACCCGCTAAATCCCACGCAACATCTGCTACAGCCGAGTCCCTCTCCCGCCCACTCTCACCCGGCCGCCCGCTCACTTTCACCCACCTGCCCGCCCGCACGCCCATCCGTGGCCATGAATATCGCACAAGGAGAACGTTGCATACGCAATGGCTCGGAATCTTCCAGTCGGCGCCGTATTTGCGACGCGGCGACGTCTTGCGGGTCGAGTGTCTGCGTTCCCTGTCGCGAAGAGTAGACGGGAAGAGGGCTTGGATGCGACCGAGACAGAGGGAGATGATTGCGGATGGAATGGGTATTAGTCTTGGATATACATGCTGTGTTCCAGAATTCTAGCGCGACTAGAGATTGAGCCGGAATGGGCACTAGAGGGACTGTGTGCACAGCAGACAATGCATGGTGGTTCAGGTGGTTCAGAGTTTCCTGTAGTCAGAATCACAGGCTTGTATTATCGCTGCCTTGTTTCGTATCCAGTATTCCTTCATATAAACTCTAAAAAATCCAAATAAAACGTATATCTTACTGTCGAGACTCGAAATTATCCCTATAAACAAAGATCCAAGGAACTGTTGAAAAGAGCAGTTGAGCAAGCATAGACAAATTCCTCCTCACTTAGGCTGATATCCTCACACTTGGACATATTAGTCAGCCACCCTCAGGATCACATTATATTTCCACACGCCCCGAAATCAACATTATGCCTCCTCCCTACCAAAGCCAGATCTGCAGTATTGCCGCCATACAAACAGACTGTAAAATGTAAATGCATTAAGGGGCAAACCGGGGCATATATTAGCCTTGACGACTACCAAGTGACCATTTGTTGGATCTGCATATTGTACGCGCTCATGGGAATGCAGGAAGAGGGGAGGGGAGGGAGGGAAAGGGGGTATGGCGGCGAGGAGGTTGGGGATTTCCGTGCGACGTGGTGGTGGTGGGTGTTGGAAATGTTGGTACTGCCGGTATAACGATTTCGTCTCAGTGGTTGAGAGAGATGAATGTAGAGCTCATGATCGTGACTGGAATGCTGTTAGTGACTATAGTGACTGTCAATATACTTAAGTAACTGCAAATATACTTAGGGCGTTGGCTTCAAGTGCATAAAGGACAGCGCTTCTAACCGCATGAACTGCCGAGAGACTACTCGTCAAAGACCAAGATTTGGCAGGAGAAGAAGCGCGAGGGAAGACCACTTGCCGTCATTCCCGCTGGCTCGAGGCGTGTATCAGGAGAGAAGTCGAGAAAAGTCAAAACAAAAATCCCTGTTTATCTTGCTGAAAGATAGGAGAGGGAAAGGAGCGCAAAACTTGGCAGTTCAAGAGTGACTTTTGGGCCAAAGCAATTAATATATGTTTCAAGCTTATGGCACGTCCTTTTACGGCTAAAAAAAGTATGAAGAGGAAGGCTTTGAAACGCAAATAAAAGACGTCATGAATAAGCAGACAGACAAACAGTGGCACCCAAACACATTTACTCAATTAAGATGTAAAAAAAAAACAACATAACTGAAAAAGAGGAAACTAGAAAACTAGAAATAAAATGCAAATTGCAAACCAACCAACAGACGAGCCCAAACCCAAGCGAATGAAAAGAAAAGAGAAAAGGGAAAAGCATAAAAAGAAGAAGCACCTGTCATACACGAGCGCAAAGGGACACAAACCCAGAAGCATTTATAAACTAGTACATATACACTCGCGCGAGGGGTGTAATGTATACAAAATACAGAATTACTTTGTAATTGCCTCATTACTCTTTCTGTCCAGGGGTGCGATATAAATTTTACATTTTTGGTCGAATTTTCATTATAATTCGGGAGCGGAGCAATAATGAGGTAAATGCAAGAACCGCAGCAGTAGTTAGGGGGGAGGAACGGGAGGAGGGCGAGGAGGAGGAAGAGGGTCAGGAGAAGGAGGGTCAGGAGAAGGAGGAGGAGGAGGAGGAGGAGGAGGAGGAGGAGGAGGAGGAGGAGGAGGAGGAGGAGGAGGAGGAGGAGGAGGAGGAGGAGGAGGAGGAGGAGGAGGAGGATCGGGAGGAGGTTGAACAGGAAGAGGAGTAAGAAAGGGAGGAGGTGGGGAAGGAGCGATGTGAGGATGAGGAAGGAGGAGAGGAGGATGAGGATCGGGAGTAAGAGGAACAGGACGAGGTGGAACAGGAAAAGGACTAGGAATACGAAGGGAGGAGGAAGAGGAACGGGGAGAGGAAGAAGAGGAATGGCGAGAGGAAGGGGAGGAACGAGGAGAGGGGGATGAAGAAAGAAGAGAGCGGGAGAGGAACGGGGAGAGGAGGAGGAGGTTGAACAGGAAGAGGAGTAAGAACGAGAGGAGGAGGAGGAGGAGGATCAGGATCAGGATCAGGATCAGGATCAGGATCAGGATCAGGATCAGGAGGTGGAACAGGAAAAAGGACTAGGAACGGGAAGAGAGGAGGAGGAGGAACGGGGGGATAATGGGGAGGAACGGGGATAGGAGGAGGAGGAGGAACGGAGAGAGGATGATGATGATGAGAATGAGGAGGAGGTGGAACAGGAAGAGGAGTAAGAGCGGGAGAATGAGGAGGAGGAACAGGAGTAGGAGGAGGAGGAGGAACAGGATTAGTAGCAGGAGGAGGAGGTGGAGCAGGAAAAGGAGTAGGAACGAGAGAAAGAGGAAAAGAAGGAACGTGAGGAGGTGGAGGAATAGGGGGAACGGGAGGAGGAGAAGAAGGAAGAACACTTCGCGTTCTCATGTCATTTATAAAATACTATACATAATACCATTATTTTCGCAAGTAATATACTCTAATATTAATAAACCCACAAAGTCTACTCTCGCATGGTATTCTTATCCCCTCTCCCCTCCCCCTCCAACCTCCCTCCCCCCCTCCCCCCTCTCCCTTCCATCCCTTCCCCCTCCCCACCTTGATTTACAGTCACGTGACATGTGGAGGGAGGAGAGATTCCCTCCACCTGCTCTCACTCCTTCATCGCGGGTGTTTCGACGGAGTGAAGCTTATGTGCAGTAGGCCGGTCGTTGTGGAGGTGTAAACATGTGTCGGTGTGTGGCGGTGTGTGTGTGGGTGCGGGTGTGTGGGTGAGTGCGGGTGTGGGTGTGGGTGCGTGTGGGTATGGATGTGGGTTTGGGTGCGGGTGCGTGTGTGTGGGTGTGTGTGTGCGTGGGTGTGGGTGTGCGTGTATGTGTATATACGTATGTATGTATGTATATATGTATGTATGTATGTATGTATGTATGTATGTATGTATGTATGTATGTATGTATGTTTGTATGTATGTATGTATGTATGTATGTATGTACGTATGTATGTATGTTTTGTTGGTGTTAGAGTGTTTGTTTACGTTGGTGCGTTTGTTTGTTTATGTATTACTTCGCGTGTTTGGTAAAAGTAGAAAAAAGGTGTGAGGGAGAATGAATATTTTTACAACGAAAGAGGTGTATTTGGCACGTTTCTGGTGATGATGTAATAGAAACGCTTTAAATACACCTGCGCTGTGAATATATTAATTCTCATTTATGTTTCTTATTTATTCATTAATTTCGATTTTTTCCCTTCATTTTTTTATCCATTGGATTCTTATTTTCTTTAATCATTCGTTTCTTATTATTTTTTAATAATTTATTTATCTTAATTTTTATTAATTAATTTCTAGTTTTTTTATACATTCGTTTCTTTTCTTATTCCTTAATTTCTTATTTTCTTTTTTATTCATTTCTTATTTTCTTTTTTATTCATTTATTTCGTATTTTCTTGTTTATTAATTCGTTTTTTATTTTCTTTTTTTTATTCATTCGTTTCTTATTTTCCTCTATTCATTCATTTATTTAATTTTTTAGTAATTCGTTTCGTATTTTCTTTTTTATTCTTGTATTACTTATTTTCTTTTTTATTCATTCGTTTTTTATTTTTTATTCATTAATTTCTTATTTACTTTTTTTATTCATTCGTTTCGTATTTTCTTTTTTATTCATTCGTTTCTTATTTTCTTTTTATTCATCCATTTCTTATTTTCTTTTTAATTAATTCATTTCTTATTTTCTTTCTTATATATCTGTTTTTCTATTGATTTATTTATTTACGATACACCAAGACCCAGACTACAGCGATAAAAAAAACTCATCTTCAGACCGCAGAAAAAAAGGGAACCGATCACACTAATAAATGTCAGTCGTTATATCCGAGGCCTGGGTATAATAAAGGTGCTGTCACACTAGCACTTTTCTGTCATTTTTTTTTTTTTTTACAATTTTCTGAAATTTTGTCCATTTTTGAGCGAATTGTCGATTTTCCAGCCAGACGATAATGATCGTTTCCGTTTGAAAACCTTTCCGTCAACTTTTTCAGCCAAGCATAGTCAAATCAAGAGCTATATTCAAGGATGTTTGTATCTATGTTAAATAAAAATGTCAAAAAAAATGATGGGAAAAGTGATAGTGTGACAGCACCTTAAGGCCCTGTCACACTAGCACTTTTTCCGTCATTTTTTACGTTTCCGTCAGTTTTAGTCAGACGGAAACAGTCGTGACCGTCTTGGTCTGGGAGGCGTTCCGTTTGTAGACGATCCTTGCGGAAAGCCTCAAATTCAGACGGAACCCCAGAAATTGACGGAAAAAGTGCTTGTGTGATAGGGCCTTTAACGGCACCCCTCGGCTCGGCGCGTCTTCTCCCTCGCTCCAGCACCGCCGCCCTCATTACCCAGTGGCGGTATGCTAATTAGGCCTAAGTGAGGAGAACCCAATTTTCCCTACGTCATCATCAAGTGTTGCTTTAACGAGATACTTGTAACGCCCGAACCTATTTATATTCATGGGAATTTGAAGGAATGGGAAGTCGGGAATTCGGGAATCCTCTTGTTATTATGAACTTTGACCATTCGGAAAAAAGCACACAAGTACCTAACCTTTGCTTGTTTGGGAGGAAAAGGGTGTCGAGAACTGGAAGAATTGCGATAGGAATGTAAAAAAAAAGATATATTTTTGTGTCTCTTCGTTAGTGATTATTTTCCTGAATTTAAACTTTTCTTGTAGAATAGAAAATAAATTGAATAATGAAATAGATAAAAGACTATATATATATATATGTATATATTTTTTCGTCTCTTCGTTTGTGATTATTTTCCTGAATTTAAACTTTTCTTATTGTATTGAAAATAAATTGAATAATGAAATAAAAAAGGTCAGATTACGCAGCAAATAGGGTGATAAAGAAAATGATGATGGGGGGATGAAGGAAGAGGAGAAGGAGAAGAAGGAGGAGAGGGAGAATAATAATGATAATAATAATGATAATAATGATGATAATGATAATAATAAATGATAATAACAATAATAGCAATAATAATGATAATGATAATAATAATAATAAGAAAAGGAAGAGGAGGAGGAGGAGGAGGAGATCGAGTAGAAGGAAAAGGAGGAAGAAGAGAGAAGTAGAAAAAAAGAAAATCGAGAAGAAAATGACGAAGTAGAAGAAGAAGAAGCAAATGAAAAAGAAGACGAAGAAACAGAAAAGAGACCGAAAGAGAAAGCGAGATTGAATAATAGGTAGGTGTA
>NC_091551.1:25358761-25361261 GCF_042767895.1 Penaeus vannamei | reverse complement strand
TTTCGCCGAAGCCAAGATAAGGAAATCCACCGCGAATGTGGCCCGGGGATTCCTCGCGGCCGGCGGGGTGTAGGATTTTTTTTTTTTTAAGGGATTTCTTGTTTGGTTCATTTTTCTTTCTTCGTACTGTTTTTTTTCTTGTTTTTCCTCTTTTTTTGCATCTTTATTTTTATTTTATTCTTTATTTCTGCTTCTTATTAGCTGCCTTTTTTTGCACCTGATTTTCTCTTCTTATTCTTATTCATTCCTCCCATCTTATATTCCTTTCTTCACTTCCACCTTTTGCCCCTTTCCTTTAAAAGGATAAAAATACTAATCAAATAGTGTTATATACACGTTATTTCATTTTTATGTCACTTCTCTCTTTACCTCCTTCATTAAACATACATAGATCTTCCGCATTTTCTTTGTTTTTCTCTCCCTTTTTCGGGCATGGGAGACGGCGATAAAGATTTTGGAAAAGTCGCCAAAATGGAGGAGAGTTGGCTTGCCTCGTGGCCTCTTCATCGCGAGGGGGAGGAGAGGAAAGGGAGTTGAAGAGAAGGGGGAGAGAGAAGGAAGAGGAGAGGAAAGGAGAGGGAGAGGGAGGGGAAAGGAGAGGGAGATGGGGGCAAGAGGAGAGGGAGAGAGAGGAGAGGGGGAGGGGGGGGGGAGGGAAGAGGAGAGGAAAGGAATAGGAGAGGAGAGGGAGAGGGAGGGAAGAGGTGTAGGAGAGAGAAGAAAAAAGGTAAGAAAAGATAAGTAGAGGAAAAGGTGAGGAATGAAGAAGAGAGAGTAGAAGAAGGGAGAAACAGATGGAAAGAGGAGGAGATGGGAAGGGAAAAAGAGAAGAGAAGGGAGGAGAGGGGATGAAAAGAAGAGAGGAGTCGAGAGGAGGAGAAGGAAAGAAGAGAGGAGGCGCAGAGGGGAAGAGGAGAGGAAAGGGAGAAAATAAGAAAGGACGGAAAGAACGGACATGAAGAAGGGTTAGAGTGAAGGAGGGAGAGAAGAGAGAAATAGAGTAGAGGTAAAGGAGAGGAGAAAAGCGGAAGGAGGAAAGGGGGAAACAAGGAGGAAAGGGGGAAACGAGGAGGAAAAGGAAAAACAAGGAGGAAAGGGGGGAACGAAGAGGAAAGGGGGAAACGAGGAGGAAAAGGGGAAACAAGAAGGAAAGGGGGAAACGAGGAGGAAAGGGGGGAACGAAGAGGAAAGGGGGAAACGAGGAGGAAAAGGGGAAACAAGAAGGAAAGGGGGAAACGAGGAGGAAAGGGGGAAACGAGGAGGAAAGGGGGAAACGAGGAGGAAAGGGGGAAACGAGGAGGAAAGAGGGAAACGAGGAGGAAAGGGGGAAACAAGGAGGAAAGGGAGAAACGAGGAGGAAAGGGGGAAACGAGGAGGAAAAGGAAAACAAGGAGGAAAGGGGGGAACGAAGAGGAAAGGGGGAAACGAGGAGGAAAAGGGGAAACAAGAAGGAAAGGGGGAAACGAGGAGGAAAGGGGGGAACGAAGAGGAAAGGGGGAAACGAGGAGGAAAAGGGGAAACAAGAAGGAAAGGGGGAAACGAGGAGGAAAGGGGGAAACGAGGAGGAAAGGGGGAAACGAGGAGGAAAGGGGGAAACGAGGAGGAAAGAGGGAAACGAGGAGGAAAGGGGGAAACGAGGAGGAAAGGGGGAAACGAGGAGGAAAGAGGGAAACGAGGAGGAAAGGGGGAAACAAGGAGGAAAGGGGGAAACGAGGAGGAAAGGGAGAAACGAGGAGGGAAGGGGGAAAAAGGAGGAAAGGGAGAAACGAGGAGGAAAGGGGGGAACGAGGAGGAAAGGGGGAAACGAGGAGGAAAGGGGGAAACGAGGAGGAAAGGGGGAAACGAGGAGGAAAGGGGGAAACGAGGAGGAAAGGGGGAAACGAGGAGGAAAGGGGGAAACGAGGAGGAAAGAGGGAAACGAGGAGGAAAGGGGGAAACAAGGAGGAAAGGGAGAAACGAGGAGGAAAGGGGGAAAAAGGAGGAAAGGGAGAAACGAGGAGGAAAGGGGGGAACGAGGAGGAAAGGGGGAAACGAGGAGGAAAGGGGGAAACGAGGAGGAAAGGGGGAAACGAGGAGGAAAGGGGGAAACGAGGAGGAAAGGGGGAAACGAGGAGGAAAGGGGGAAACGAGGAGGAAAGGGGGAAACGAGGAGGAAAGGGGGAAACGAGGAGGAAAGGGGGAAACGAGGAGGAAAGGGGGAAACGAGGAGGAAAGGGGGAAACGAGGAGGAAAGGGGGAAAAGGAGGAAAGGGAGAAACGAGGAGGAAAGGGGGAAACGAGGAGGAAAGGGGGAAACAAGGAGGAAAGGGGGGAACGAAGAGGAAAGGGGGAAACGAGGAGGAAAGGGAGAAACGAGGAGGAAAGGGGGAAACGAGGAGGAAAGGGGGAAACGAGGAGGAAAGGGGGAAACGAGGAGGAAAGGGGGAAACAAGGAGGAAAGGGGGGAACGAAGAGGAAAGGGGGAAACGAGGAGGAAAGGGAGAAACGAGGAGGAAAGTGG
>NC_091551.1:25316542-25321542 GCF_042767895.1 Penaeus vannamei | reverse complement strand
GACGTGTGTGACGGGGCGCCGCGATGATATATGTCTTGTTGGGACTGGCCGGGGAACTTACGAGCTCCGGGGAAGCTGGGGACGAGGAGAGATCGGCCGTGCACGGGGGCCGTCAGTTCCTGCCTGATTTATCGCGAGACGAAGATGAACTCGCCTCCCCTTCCCTCTTTGCTTCTATCCTTCTTTCTCTCTCCTCTTTCTCTATTCTTACCTCCTCCTGCAGTGCCCTTCTAAGTTCGTTTTGCTCTGCCATTCTCTTGCTCTCATCACCCCGTCTCCTCGGTCTGCCTCTCGTTCCCTGCGTCAACCACCCGCCTCAGGCACCGAATCTCCGCCTCATTATGAGTAAAGTCAACACACGCCGTTCCTGCGGCTTCATACAATAAGCCTTTAGGGGATTTAACAATATCCGATTTACCCGCTTTCTGAAGTGAGCGAAACAAGGAGACAATATCTGCACAGCAACATTGATGCAGTAGCAAACAGTCACACTATTTGCACCTGGGCAGCTGCGAGGGGATTCTCCCGATCTCGTCCCTGCATCGTCGGCCGAGGGATATGCTCGCCAAATCTCCCTGGCGTTTATTTAGTCAAACATATTTCAATAACAGCCGTCGACACACGATCATTAGGAAGATCAGATCACATACTCGTGAACTTAATTCGATATTGTCGGCAAATTGAGTCCTCCGAACGGACTGAATATCGCACAGTTGTTGCATGACAAGCTCTACAAATGGCCCATTAACTGCAGCTTACCATCCAGGTGTAACGACCAAGCAAGGAAATATCTATATTTTGACTGCAGGAACACTAGGCTCTTCCAATAGCGAATCACTGTTTCTCTCATAGTGTCTAGATAATATCCTCACTACGTACGTATAGAATATTCTTACATGGTGTCTCATATTTCCTGTTAATTAGGACCGCACGTAACTGGCGTTTAACCTTTGTTTATGTAATAATGGCAATGAGAATAGTGGTGGTGGTGGGGGTAGTAACTGCAGTAATAGCAGCAGCAGCAGTAGCGGTAGTAGTGGTAACTATAGCAATGGTAGAAGTAGTTGTGGTGGTAGCGGTATCATTATCATTATCAGTAATAATAATAATATTGATAACATTGATGATGATGATGATAAGAACAATAATAATAATGATAATAATGAAAATGATGGTAATAGTAAATATAAGCATCACAATGATAATGCCAATAATAACGCATAGTATTACTACTATTAGTGTTAATGATGATATTATTAATAATAACAGTAATATGACAATAGTAATAGTAATTTTATTGATAGTAATTATGCGGATATTGATAATAATGATGACAATGATATCAATAAAAAAATATAATCATGATGATACTAATAATAATGATAATAGTAATAATGATAACAGTAATGATAAAAATTATAATGATAATTTTGATCATGATGATGATAATGACAATGATAGTAATAATGATTATGGTAATAATGATAAAAGTGATACTACTAGTACAACTCATGATAATAATAATAATAATACTGCTAATGATACTGCAACTAGTACTGATGATGATGATGATGAAAAATGATGATAATAATAATAATGATAATAATAATGATGATAATGACAGTAATGATAACAATGATATTAGTAATGATAATAATAGCAATAGTAATAATGATAATGATATTGGTAATAATGGTAATAACAATAATAATAATAATAGTAATAATAATTATAATAATAATATTAATGATAATAATAATAATAATAATAATAATAATAATAATAATAATAATAATAATAATAATGATAATAATGGTAATGGTAAAAATAGTAATAATGATAATGATAATGGTAGAAATAGTGATAATGATAATGATGATGATAATAATAATAATAATAATGATATTATTAATAATAGTAGTAATAATAATGATAATAGTAGTAATAATAATAATAATGATAATGATGATGGTGATAACAATCAGGATAACGATATTGATAATAATGATGATAATAATGACAATGGTAATGATGATGATAATAAATAATGATGAAAGAAATGATAATTACAATGATATTGATGATAATAATAATAATAATGATAATAGTAATTGTAATGATAATAGTAATAATAATAATAACAATAATTACAATAATAATGATCATAATGAAAATAATGATAATGAAAACAATGATAATGATAAAGATGATCATGATATTGACAAAGCTAAAAGTAATAATAAGAAAAATAGCAAAGAAATAAAGACTATTGCAAATAAAAGAAACCGAACAGGAAAAAAAAACATTACGTAAGAGATATAACCTAACAGAACACACACACACAAACGAAAAATGAAAACATAAAACGAAAAGAAAAGAAAAAAAAAACAACCAGAAAAAAGCTAACCGGAAACAGGGCGGAAAAAAGAAGGCACACAGTTTTCTTTCATGTAGTACAAGAGAGACCTCGATATGTGTTGGAGGGGAGGAGGGGAGTGGAGGGGCGTGGAGGGAAGTAGAGGAGCGTGGAGGGGAAGAAGGGAGTGCAGGGTAAGAAGGGGGTGGAGGGGAGGAAGGAAGTAGAGGGGCGAGGAGGGAAATGGAGGAGCGTGGAAGGGAAGTAGAGGGGCGAGGAGGGAAGTAGAGGGACGAGGAGGGAAGTGGAGGAGCGTGGAAGGGAGAAAGGGAATGGAGGGGAGGAGGAGTGTGGAGGGAAGTAGAGGGGCTAGTAGGAGAGGGGAGAAGGGGCATGGAGGGAAATGGAGAGAAGGGGAGCGGAGGAGGGAAGTGGAAAGGAGTGGAGGGAAGGAGGGGCTAGTAGGGGAGTGGAGAGGGCATGGGGCATGGAGGGAAGTTGAGGGGAAGAAGGGAATAGAGGGGAGGAGGGGAGCAGGGGAGTGGAGGGGAGGAGGGAAGTGGAGGGGAGGAGGGAATTGGAGGGGAGGAGGGAAGTGGAGGGGCATGGAGGGGAGGAGGGGCGTTGAGGGATGGAGGGGCTATTTAGGGAGTGGAGAGGGGAGGGGAGGAGGGAAGTGGAGAGAAGTGGAGGGGAGGGGAGGAGTGGAGGGCCGCGGAGGGGATGGACGGGAGTGGAGGGAGGAGGGGGGATGGCAACCACGACGGAAAACGAAATAAAGGTTGAATAGTCTGGCTATGAGATCGTCAGGGAGGGGGAAGGGGATACAAAGGAGAGAAAGAGGAGAAGTAAAGAAATGGGAAATAGGAAAGACGGTGGGGAGAGTGGTAAGAGTAAAGGTGGACGAGAGAGAGAAAGGAGAAGAAAGAGGAAGTGAAGGAAGGTGAAGGAAGGGAACGGAAGAGAAGAGAAACGAAGAGACGAGAGGAGAAGAGACGAAAAGAAAATAGACGAAAAAAGAAGGGAATTGAAGAGAAGAGAAACTAAAAAACAAGATGTGAAGAGACGAAAAGAGAGGAGAAAAGAAAAGAAGAGAAGCGAGAAACAAAGAGAAGGGCAGAGAAGTGAAAGAAATAAGAGAGAAGAAAAGAGAAACGAAGAGAAGGCCAGAGAAGAGAAGTGAAGAGGAGAGAAGAGAACAGAAGAGATAGGAGGAGAGGAAAGAAGGGAAGGGAAGACAAGGCAAAGCTAGACAAGAGAGGGGAGAGAGCAAGAGAGAACAACAAAAAAGGGACTAAAAAATAGAACCGAAAAGAGAAAAAAAGAAAGCAATAAAACCCCGCAAACAGCAGAGGCACGCCCGGACGCGAAGACCATACCCTGGCACCATAACCTGCCCCGCGCCAGGTGATGTGGCAGCGGTAGTAAGGACCAAGAAAATGCCCAAAATTACCAATAAGGATCAAATACACATTAAAGGACTGCAAGGCGTCGACCGTAATGACTCTAATCCCCGACCATCTTGGAAATGGGAGCACGAGATCTAAACAATGGCAAAAATGGCTGGCGTCGCTACATTACGACTCTATATATTGTTTTCAGAGGCTGCTGGGATCCTATTTCGGCGAACCTCCTGCCTAAAACTCCTGCCGCTACTGTTTTATATCTGCTGTCAATACCAACGCTGCTGGAGCTGGTTCCTCGGTGTATCGTATCCGTTTGATACTAAGAATGCGGTTCTTTGTCGATACCAATAAACTGCTTTTATTATTATGCTTTATTGTACTGCTTTTTTTTCTCTTCTATTGAATCTCGCTCGCTGGCCTTGGGATTTGGGCTAAATCTTTTGTGCAATGATTGTGGGTCGCTGGCTTTCTTTTCTACAATGTGATGCGGGTGTGTGTGTGTGTGTGTGTGTGTGTGTGTGTGTGTGTATGTGTGTGTTTGTGTGTGTGTGTATGTGTGTGTGTGTGTGTGTGTGTGTATGTGTGTGTGTGTGTGTGTGTGTGTGTGTGTGTTTATGATGCATATATTTACGATTACGTAAAAATGAGTGTCCCTTTTATATTATGTTTACACACACACACACACACACAATGCATATATATCCCCTACACTTTTAGTAACTAATATATTTTGAGACAGCAGTTTTATCTTTCTAATTGCTATTTTTTTGTACGATCTGTTGGCTCCGGAAAGGATGGCCATTGTTCGCTCCGCCGTTGCCAGCCATTATTTATTTATGCGTCCCCCCCCCCCCCTCCCGTTATGTAAATTCCATGCTTTTTAATTGATAGGTTTATGGGCCGAGTTGTTTTGTTGAAATCTGTTTTTGCATTTGTTATTCAGGCGTTCATTAATGGATTTGTATATCGTTTATTGCATTCGGTTGCCAGGCGCTTCGGTTCAGGCAAGCTTCTTTTGTTTTAATCCGATGTCGCGGTGTTGCGGGTACTGCTCTGCCCCGTCCTTCGTGCTAGCTGGGGGCGCGTGCGCTTTGGAGGCTCACGCACGCAATCAAGGACGCAAACACGGGCGTCTCCACAAACGCTCACGCCACATGCACGCACGCTCACACAAACAAACACACACGCACATACATAGGCATACAAAAAACGAAAAGAACACTCAAACAATTACAAAA
>NC_091551.1:25305375-25310375 GCF_042767895.1 Penaeus vannamei | reverse complement strand
CTCCCTGTCTTTCTCCCTCTCTTTCTCTCTCCCTCTCTCCCTCCCTCCCTCCCTCCCTCCCTCCCTCTCTCTCTCGCTCTCTCTCTCTCTCTCTCTCTCTCTCTCTCTCTCTCTCTCTCTCTCTCTCTCTCCTCTCTCATTCCCTCTCTCTCATTCTCTCTCTCTCATTCCCTCCCTCTCTCTCTCTCTCCCTCCCTCTCTCTCTCCCTCCCTCTCTCTCTCTCTCCGTCTCTCTCTCTCTCTCCCTCCTTCTTTCTCTCTCTCTCTCCCTCTCTCCCTTCCTCCCCTCTCTCTCTCTTCCACACAAAAACAAACACACACACACCTAAGTACACCGAAGCAGATGCGATTTCCACACAGCCAACCAACACACACACACACACACACACACACACACACACACACACACACACACACACACACACACACACACACACACACACATACACACACACACACACACACACACACACACACACATACACACACACACACACACACACACACACACACACACACACACACACACACACACACACACACTCACAAAAAAAGAAAGAAAAGAAAAAAAGCGAAAAAAGGCCGAGAGGAAAAGGCCCTCCGCAGGCCCGGCCATCCGATGCCTCCGTTCCCGACCGCCCTCGGAGGAGAAGGCCGTTCGGAGCAGCGGTTCCGATGAGACTCCTGGAGTGCGATGCGGCACCTGCTCATTGACTAGACCTAAAGACGATGGTGTAGGCCAGGGTAGGTGGGCGTGGCGGAGCAGATGAGGTGTGTCAGAGCAGGTGGTGGGCGTGGAAGTGCAGGTGGTGGCGTGGCAGAACATAAGGGGGGCGTGGGAGATCAGGTGGTGGGCGTGGGAGATCAGGTGGTGGGCGTGGGAGAGCAGGTGGGGCGTGGCAAATCAAGTGGGGGCGTGGCAGAGCAGGCGAGAGGATGGTAGAGTAGGTGGGGGCGTGGCAAAGCAGGTGAGAGGGTGGTAGAATAGGTGGGGGTGTGCCAGAACATATGGGGGCGTGGCAGAGCAAGTGGGTGCGTAACAGAGCAGGCGAGAGGTGGACGTCGCATAGTAGGTGGAGGCGTGGCAGACCTAGTGGGGGCGTGGTAGAGCAGGCGAGAGGGTGGTAGAGTAGGTGGGAGCGTGGCAGAGCAGGTATTGGGCGTGGTAGAGCAGGTGGGGGTGTGACAGAGCAGGCGGGGGCGTGGCAGAGCAGATGAGGTGTGTCAGAGCAGGTGGGGGCGTGGCAGAGCAGGCGAGAGGGTGGTATAGTAGGTGGGGGCGTGGCATAGTGGGTAGGGGCGTGGAAGAGCAAGCAGGGGCCTAGCAGAACATCTGGGGGCGTGGAAGAGTAGGTGAAGGCGTGGCAGAGTAGGTAGGGGCGTGGCAGAACATCAGGGGGCGTGGAAGAGTAGGTGAAGGCGTTACAGATCGGGTAGGGGCGTGGCAGAACATCTGGTGGCGCGGAAGAGTAGATGAAGGCGTGGCAGAGCAGGTAGGAGCGTGGCAGAACATCTGGGGCGTGGAAAAGTTGGTGAGGGCGTGGCAGAACATCTGGGGCGTGGAAGAGTAGGTGAAGGCGTTACAGAGCAGGTAGGGGCGTGGCAGAGCAGGTAGGGACGTGGCAGAACATCTGGGGGCGTGGAAAATTAGGTGAGGGCGTGGCAGAGCAGGCAGGGGCGTGGCAGAACATTTGGGGGCGTGGAAGAGTAGGTGAAGGCGTTACAGAGCAGGTATGGGCGTGGTAGAACATCTGGGGGCGTGGAAGAGTAGGTGAAGGCGTTACAGAGCAGGTATGGGCGGGGTAGAACATCTGGGGGCGTGGAAGAGTAGGTGAAGGCGTTACAGAGCAGATAGGGCGTGGCAGAACATCTGGGGGCGTGGCAGAGGAGAAACCAAGGGCGGGCGAAGGATGCTAGCGCTCGGGTCATTGGGGCGCCGGCGACGTCGAGGGTAATGGCTTGTAATGGGAATATACAGACCGACATAATCTGCGGTTTGGAGAGAGCTCTTCCAGGCTGACACTCGAGGTTGGTGTTTACTGCCGCGGGGAGAAGGAGAGAGGGAGATAAAGGGAGAAAGAGATAGTGGGATGGAGGGAGGGATGTGTGGCTGGCTGGATGGATAGATAGATATATAGATGGAGAGAATGTCGATAAAACAAACAAAAAAACTATAAAGAGGTCTGGGAGAACAGACCTTTATTAAATGTCAATGATATTTAATAGTATATGAGTTTAATATAAAATTAAGAGAGGAAAATGAATTTACAAGCAAACCCATTATCGCGGTTTACACAGGAAATGAAGCCTTTAATTAGATGCTAGATCCACTTGTGACTCTAGTTTACCGCCCATATCTAATAAACTTATTCGCAAGCCAACCCACCCATGCATTTTCATCATAATCCGTCTGTAACGTTTACATAAAACAAAACCGATAGAGAAAGGGGAAATAACCAAGAAACGCGAATTAACCAATATAAGCAACCATCCAACGAACAAAACCTCCCGATAGGAGGAGTCAAAATCCAGTCCAAGTAAGTTTAGTCTTCGGGAAAGCCTTCCTTGCGGTCTCGGGTCACACCCAAGTCAGGGCACGGGAACTCAGAGCTCAGTCCAGGTCACGACACAGAAACCCAGAGGTCACCCCAGGTCGCGAACGGAGCTCCAGCCGAGCCGATCTCTCCGCGTCTCGGGATGGTTCACAAAGAGGCGATCGCTCCCGCCGCCCTTTGCAGCAAAAGCGTAGCATCGGCGGGCCGTCGCGCGCCATTACACCGCGTCGGGAAAGGCTTTTAGACTCCGCGGCCGCTATATGGCCCGACTATTGCCCGAAAGACACTGGAATGTTAATCAGGCGTGTACGGGGGGAAAGGTTAAGGAACGCGGAGAAAGGGACACGGAAAAGGGTAAGGAAAGGGGAATTATGGACGCAGAAAGGGATAGGGAACATGGAATAAGGGACACAGAAAGGAATATAGGAATAAGGAACTCGAACAAAGAAAGGGGCAAGGAAGTCTGCTTCCTTACCCCTTTCTGTGTCTTTGTTCGAGTTCATGGACACAGAAAGAGGCGAAGAACATAGAACAAGGGACACAGAAAGGAATAAGGAAGGCAAAATAAGGGACATGGAAAGGAATAGGAAACAAGGAAAAGAATATACAACACGAAATAACATGCGCGGAAGAGGATATATTATAGAGAGGAATAAGGGACACGGAAAAAACGAAAAGGATTAAGGAAAACAACGATAGAGGAGTGGATAGGAAAAAGAGTGAACATTGAGAGGGGAGGAGAAGGGAGGGTGGAAAAGACGACTTGAAAGGATGAATAAAAGGAATGAAGAAGAAAAAATGCGATGAAAGTTGGATCAGAAAATATATGGATTGGATTGTGAAACGAAATATGACTTTGGCTGCACCGGCCTTATTGATAGAAAGAATAAACCAGTTATCTTCTTCACTCACAATCGCCTTTCAGCATATATCTTTTTATTGTTCTTCAGATCATTTCTCTCTGTGTTATAGAATCTGTTCCCTCTTTCACGCAGCTCTCTGCCATTTCTTTCTTTCCTCAATCATCTTTTTCTGTAGGTTTCACTTCCTCTCCTACGTTCACTTTTCTCTTTGTCCTCCCTTTCTCTCTCCTTCGCTATGTCTCTGTTTCAGTCTCTTTGACTGTGTGACTTCTTAGTCTCTCTCTCTATCTTCCTCCCTCCCTCCCCCCTCACTCTGTCCCTCCCTCTCTCTCACTCTCTCTTTCACTATCCTCCTTCCCTTCTTGCCTCTCTCTCTTCTTCCCCTCCACTATCCCTTCCACCTTCCATTCCTCCTTGTTTCCTTCCCTCCCTCCCACCCTCTTTACTTCTCTCTCACTCTCCTCTCCCTCCCTCCTTGTCCCCTCTCATGTATATGCGTTTTCAATTTTCATTTCAATATCTCCCTTCCTTCCCCTTATAACATCGGCTGTCACTCGAGCCACTCATAACCATCACCACGCAGCAATCTCAGGCCCATACCCCCCCCTTCCCCCCCACCTCCCTTTGCTTTTCATTCGCCCCTTCTTTTGATCTTTTTTTTTTTTTACTGTCTAATTATTTTTTTCCCTTTGCCGATTTCGTTTACTTATTCTTCTCCCTCTTTCTATTGACTATTCTGTCTCCTTCCCTCTTTTTTGTCTTTCTTTATCTGTCTCCTTCACTTTCTTTTCTTTCCCTTTGTCTTCCTTTGGCACGCCTCCATTCTTCCTTCTGTCTCCTCCCTTCTGTCCTCTTATTTATTCTATCTTCTCCCTTTATCTCCCTCTCCCTCTTCCTTCGCCTTCTCCCTCTCCCTGCCTCTCGCCAGCACCACGACCACTTCTAAAGAGGGAAGGCGAGCCCAACTTCACCTGATGTTCGATCTTGTGAGACTAATTTGTTCCACGCGTGTTCCTGTCCTTCCTATCTCCTCTCTTCTACCCCTTCCCCCTCTTCTCCCTCCCCTGACCCCGGCCTCCTCCCCTTCCCCTGCCCCCTGCCTCCCTCTCTCCCCTTCTCCTTTACCCTAACTCCTCCAAACCTTCCTTCCCAGTCCTCATTCGCTCCTCTCCTCCTGTCCCCCTTCCTAGCATCCGCGCTCCTCCCTCCCCTCTCTATCCCCTCCCCTGCTCCCAAGCTCCCTCCTCACCACCTCTCCCCTCTCCCCTCCCCCGTGTTCTCCCTCCTTCCTCTCACGATCGAGGTGTCGCTGTTGCCATCACCACGTGTAAGGAAGCGAGACCTAAAATTACTTTTGATGTAACACTTAAGCCATTTCTTATTTGTGCCCCAAGGCAGGGTATGTGTTGAATGAGAAATTGAATTGAATATACTGCGGGGAAGGGAGAGGGAGAGGAGGAGGGAGAAGGAGAAGGAGAAGGGAAGGAGAAAAGATAAGAGAAGAGGAAAAAAAAGGAGATATAGAGATGGAGATAGAAAGAGATATAGAGAGAAAAAGATAAGAGATAGAGAGAAAGAGAGA
>NC_091551.1:25270375-25272875 GCF_042767895.1 Penaeus vannamei | reverse complement strand
AGCGCGCGCGTAGATCGCCGACCCGCTTGAGGACCTCCTCGGGAAGTTGATTCATGTTGCAATACGATGCAAATATGTAGCGCTTCCTGGTGGGATGTGGGAGGGGGTGGGAGGGGAGGGGGTGGGGGGTGAAGGAGGCGAATCGGACGGATGCGCTGCCCTTAAGGTCGAAGTTATAATATGTCGTTGTCGTTCGTTTCGACTCAACGCCCGCGAGAACTTTTCTGGTATGAATGACGGGGACGAACGAAGCAGCGAGTCTTTGAGGTTCGGAAATGACTCCTGCGATCTGCTTATTTATTTGTTTATTCGTCTCTCTCTCTCTCTCTCTCTCTCTCTCTCTCTCTCTCTCTCTCTCTCTCTCTCTCTCTGTCTCTCTCTCTCTCTCTCTCTCTCTCTCTCTATCTCTCTTGATGTCAGTAGAATTGTACTCTCTGTCTGTCTCTCTCTCTCCCTCTCTCTCTCTTTCTATCTCTGTCTGTGTCTTTCTTCTCTCGGTCTGTCTTTATCTCTCTATTTCTTTCTTTATCTCTCTCTCTCTCTCTCTCTCTCTCTCTCTCTCTCTCTCTCTCTCTCTCTCTCTCTCTCTCTCTCTCTCTCTCTCTCTCTCTTTCTCTTTCTCTCTCTCTCTCTCTCTGTGTCCTTCTCTCTCCCACTCACAGCACATTTCTGCTTATTATCTTTTGTTTTCCTGTTTTGCAGATAATCCCTTTTTATTGTGTAATCCGCTACCTCATTTTTTATTCATCTTTCTATCTTTTATTTCTTCACTCTCCCTTCTGTAGTTTCTACTTCCTCTTCTCTGTTCCCTTTCGTTCACATTCTTTCTCTTTCGTTCTTTTCTAGCTGTCTGCCCCTCCCTTTCCTTCCCTTACCCTCCCTCCTCCTCCCTCCCCTCGCTTCCCCTCCCCTCATCCTCCCTCCCCTCCCGTCCCTTCCCTTCCCCTCCCTTCCCCTCCTCTCCTCTCCCTTCCAGTCCCCTCCCCACCTCTCCTCTCCCTCCTCTCCCCTCCCTTCCTCCCCTTCTCTCTCCACCGCAAGAAACTAATCAAATGATGAAGCGAAAGATAATTGCCCTTTATTCCCCACGTCGAGCAGAGCGTGTAACTTCAGCATTGATGAGATGTCTTCATTTAGCATATTCCGTTTTTGAAACATTTGAGTATTAAAGGATTTTTTTTTCTTTTTGCGTCTGAAGTTCATTATCGTCTGAGTGTTTTCTTGTATTTTTACTTTTTTTTGTCTTTCTTATTTCCTCTCTTTTTGTGTGTCTGTTTATTTACTTATTTATTCCTCTCCTTCTCTCTCTCGCTTTCACTCTCTCTCTCTCTCTCTCTCTCTCTCTCTCTCTCTCTCCCTCTTTCACTCTCTCTCTTTCACTCTCTTTCTCTCTCGTTTCTCTATCCTTCCCACTCACAGCGCATTTCTGCTTATTAGGTTTCATTTTCCTGTTTTGCATTTGGACAGTCAAAGCTTCTCTTTTCGTCCAAAGTTTATTATCGTCTGTTCTCTCGTATTCTTTCCTTGTTCTCTCTTTCTCTTTCCAAAGCTTGTGTATTTGTTTATTTACTTCTTTATTCCTCTATTTCGTACAGAGGAAATGGAAGGGAAGGGCAGGAGGATAAGGCAGAGGTGAGACATAAAGAAAGAAAAGACGAAGGGAAACGGAGGAAGATGAGAGAACTTAAGGAGAAAGAGGAAAAAAAGGGAAGGGGCGAAAAGGAGGGAAGATTAAAGTGAAGTTGGAGAGGAAGGAGGAGGAAAAGAAGGAGATCGAGGTGGAGGAAGAATAAGAATAAGGAGAGGTGAAGAGAAAGGGGATAAAGAAAGGGAGAAGTAAAAGGAAAAGGAGAAAAAGTAGGAAGAAATGGAGGAGATCGAGGAAAAATGATAAAAAGAAGTGAAAGGAGAGGTGGAACTGGAAAGGGAGAAGTAAAAGGAAAAGGAAGAAGAAGAAGAGGGAGGAGGAGGAGACGAAGTGAAAGAAAGGGAAGAGGTGGAGGGAGGAGGAGGAATGTTGTCTTGGGTGAAAGAAAAGTTTTCAACAAGTTCTCACGTTCCTTTATGGTGATGAAGGAGAGTTGAGCCGATTTCATAAATTCTTTACATTAATCAAAGGCCGTTCCTTTGCTTGATAGATCCCATGAACTATATATATATATCAAAAGGCGATCAACAGCTTTGGCAAGGATAGCCATTACGCGTTCGGTTCCATGTTATAAACCACACAGCTGTCAGTTGGAATGATGGTGTCAATGTAATGATCTCGTCCCCGCTGGCGTCACGGGCGGCGGGCGGGAGCTCAACGGCCGATCTCGCTCTGGGCGCCGGGCGTGAAATCGGAGAACTACTGGTTCAACTGAGCGAGGTGTTGGCAGTGTAAAATCGGCAAGCCTGTAGGTTATTCAAGATGATTAGCTGCAAATAGTGGTTGCCGATAATTACGATACTAACTTAAGATAACAAAAATATAGCGTTCATTGTCTTACAAAACAAAATC
>NC_091551.1:25255375-25257875 GCF_042767895.1 Penaeus vannamei | reverse complement strand
ATCATCATCATTATTATTATTGATATCATTACTATTGCTGTTACAATCATTATCATCATAATTATTTTAATTATTATTCTTATGATAATAATAAATAATAATAATGATGAGGATTCTAATAATGATTTTAATGATGATAACAAATTATTATCATTGTTATCACCGTTATCACTATCGTTCGTTCGTTCGTTCGTCAGACCAGAACCTGTCTAGCTTCCTCCTTGGCTCTTCTTTTATTCTCATCCACCTTTTAACATATTCATCGTTCGCTTGCGGTTAATCTTGTATTCATAGCTCTTCCTCCTTTCGTCTGTTCTCTTCTTTCTTCCTTTTCATCAATATCTTCGTTATTTTGTTCCTTTGTTCATTCCTTTCTCTCTTTTTTTACTTCCTTCATTTTTTTTTATTTCTCCCTCCGTTTCTTCTTCCATTCCGCTTTCCTTCTTTCCTTCATACGTTTCTTCCTTTCTCCCTTCCTTCCTTCCATCCATCCATCCTTTTATTATTTCTTTCTTCCTTCCTTCCTTTCTTTCTCCCCTCTATTCATCCATTCTTTTATTCTTTCTTTCTTCCTTTCTTCCTACCTACCTCTCCCTCCATCCCTCCCTCCCTCCCTCCCTCCCCCCTCTCACTCTCTCTCTCTCTCTCTCTCTCACTCTCACTCTCTCTCCCACTCTCTCTCTTTCTCACTCTCTCTCTCTCTTTCCCTCTCTCCCTCTCTCCCTCTCTCCCTCTCTCCCTCTCTCCCTCTCTCCAGCCCTCCCTCCCCCTCCCCCTCCCTCTCCCTCTCTCTTCTCTTTTCCCTCTTCTCTTCTCTCTCTTTCGGTCTCTCCTTTCTCTCTCTTTCTCAATATGTCTGGCTGGCTGTCTGAAGAAAAGAGTGAAAGGAAAATAATACCAAGACTGATGTGGTATTAATCCAGTAAGCAACCCAAAAGAGGGCGGGGCAATGGTACACAAAGAGGCTTGCAGGTAAGTATGTATGAATGCATTTACGTATATATGTATGCATGTGTGTATGTATGTTTTGAAGTTTTTGTGCATATATATGAATGTATGCATGTATGTATGTATGTATATATGTATGTTGTATGTATATACGTATATATGTATGTGTGTCTGTAGGTATGTATGTATCAAGTATGTATGTATATAAGTATATTCATTAATAATGATAATGATGATGGTACTAACAATGATAATGAAAGCAATAATGATTACAATAATTTTGATAAAGAAAAAAATATTGATTAAGTTGGCTCTTGGAATGTTATCAACTATAGTGCGTTTAATTTCAGGAAATAAAAAAAATGTCAACTCAGATTCTGTAATACTCCGATTCACGTTTTTTTTTTTTTTAATTCTAAACTGCTGGTGCTTAATACTTACATTTACATAAGTTTTGTATTTCTAAAATTAATATACAGTTTTTCCTTATTATTATCAATCAACTTTTCCCCTCCAGCACCACATTATCCTTTTATCTCCAAATAAACTTGGCGAATCGAAGTGTTCTAGAGGCAGAGGTGAGTTGCCAGTTTTTCCTTATCCTGAGATCGGACGGAGCGCGACGTCTCCTCGGCGAAATATCTCATTCGCTCCATCACAGGGAAGCTCTGAATGCAACATAACCTTCTGGAGAAAGACCCCTTATCGCTCACTCTCATTGTTTGTGCATCTGTGCCTTTGACTCCTTCGTCAGGTAAAGAGGTCCTTTGGGATATCCTGTTTGTACGGCGTCTGCGGGAGGGAAACCTAGTCCGCAGGAAATGAGTATTCCCTGCTAACGGTTATTTCCCGAAGAACACCTGCGATGGGAAAGCTCCCCAGGGGAACTCGTGCCTCTGGGTGTCTCTCGTAAAGAGGCTACCAGTGGATTACATCTCTCCCTCTCCCCTCCCCGTCCCTCTCTTTCTTTCTCTCTCACATTTGATCTCTCTCTCTCACTCATTCACTCACTCACTCACTCACACTCTCACTCTCTCTCTCTCTCTCCATTAACCATTATTATTATCATTATTATTTTTTTATTTTTTTATTTATTTATTTATTTTTTTTTTTACGTGTTTTATAATGTCGCATATACTTCATGTGGCTAACATGATAAAAGCATTATTTTCAGGGAGCTTCGACAAGGAGAGCCGCAAAATTCGCGATTTAGGAAAATATCCTTCAATCAACACCTTACTCCCCTATCAGCTGCAGGATTCCCTTCAACGCAGGGCCTTCCTCCCGCAGGTGTCGTGGATCCGGGTGGGGGACCTGCACATCCTGTCGGTCGGGAAGTACAAGTACAGCACGGACAGCCGCCTCTCCGTGATCTTCAACGAGCCCGAGCAGGAGTGGGTGCTGCAGATCGCGGGCGTGACGGAGAGCGACGCGGGCATGTACGAGTGCCAGATCTCGACGAAGCCGGTCCTCAGCTTCATGGTCAGCATGGAGGTCGTAGGTGAGGCTCCTCGGGAAGTCCTGAGCTCCAGTCTGTGTCTCTTTAAGTTTA
>NC_091551.1:25220375-25227875 GCF_042767895.1 Penaeus vannamei | reverse complement strand
AAAACGATCATAAAATCGTGCTCGCCCTTCAATAAACTTTCCAGATCGGAGGAAGAAAATAGCAAAACAGATCTTGATGGATAGCGGAGCGCGGTAAAGAACTGCGGCAAAATGGTGGCGGCGTCGAGAGTGGCAATGGTTTACACGCCGGTTATTTCGGGTGTGTCTTCGCGTGGTTTGTGTAGGCTGTGACGGGGAAGCCTGCTGCGAGTTGGGGTGATGGAGCGCCGCGGGACCGAGAGGAGGACGTGACTAATTTACCTGCGACCCCGTGTCCCGGCCAGGGGAAGGGGGGTAAGGAGCAGCCACGTCTTTGGGAAATATTTGTTTGGGCTTAGCTTCGCACACGTAACTTTTCAGCTAGATACAGAGCGAGACAGATATTAGTTCCTCCATCAGGGTGATGTCATCTGCGCTGGTGTAAGTGTGAAGCGTATGAACACCCCAAGAAAAGCGATACAATTTAGCAAATAAGTAAGATGCGTAAGACGAACCCGAGATCTTTGGCTTCTCCGTGAGCTCGGTGTGGGAGTGAGCGTTTTTTGCCCGACGTTCGCCTGCTAAGTGCGTAGCCCGACACATGGAGCCTCTCATGAACATACGAGCCGCCAGAGGAGCAAGTGAGTCCACATATCTCGCAGCCGCCTCTGAGATTTGTGTTCATTTCGGATCAAGTGTCGCGGGAGTCACCGCTGAGAGCACGCCAGGGGACCGCCTGCCCTGTCGCCCGGCCGCATTTCGCACATAAACACGACAGATTCATGCTCTTTATGCTCCGCGTGGCATGCGCTCATTACACTTCTTTCTTCGCTGAACTTCGCAATCTCCGTGGATCTCCGTTTAATTAACTGCAGAAAACACAAGCATGCAGTTCGGTTATCAGATGCGAAATTATAGTGATAAAGAAGTGTGACTACTAACTGAACCTCTGACCGAGAGGACAAAAAATGACTCGTACATCTGGCAACAGGATGGAGCAGTCCTTGCGCGCCCAAAGCAACAGGTGGCCGCGGCCTGGGAAGAGAACAATGCTCAAAACGCCGCTCGGAGACGAGACAGAAAGGCCCGGAGGGAAAGCAGCTTATCCATCTTTCAGAAGACTGTGAACTCGAATCTGGGGGCGATGCAGGGCGGGGGGCAGCGACTTCACATTCATATTCATATATATCTGCACACGCATGTACTTTCATGCACGCACGCACGCACGCACACACACACACACACACACACACACACACACAAACACACACACACACACACACACACACACACACACACACACACACACACACACACACACACACACACATACACACACACACACACACACACACACACACACACACACACACACACACACGTAAACGCTAACTAGCAGATTCTACCTGAGGTGTCGATCGATTTGTCCCCTTAGAGCCGCGTCATCCTCAGCGTGAGGGCAATCTGAGGCACTTATTCTAACTTCCAGGAGGATCGAGTGTAGTCCGTGTCTAACGAGAGCGGTTCAGACTAAACGGGCGACATCGGTTACATCTCGTGCTGTGAAAAGAACGAAGGCCCACAGCTGTACGTAGTTGGCGACGACGACTGCACATGCCGAGGGATCCCCGAGGGCTGACACTGAGTCGCCGATACATTACCGGGAGTCGAAGAGCCGTTTGATGCGAGCCTCGGAAGGCAAGCGACGCGGAGAGGCAGATGCGGTTTGAAGACAAGGGACGTTTCCGCTCTGGACGGGGTTCGGAGACGGAGCCAAAGGGCCGATTTCAAAGGGGAGACGCCGCTTAAATTAAACGAAATGTGTGCCGCCGATGTGAGTTCCGCCGTAAGTTGGCCGCCGAGACGAGGTTCAGGTGAGCCAAGAGGGCGGGAGTACCGTTGCGAGCAGAGACGACGGCGGCGAAGAGGCGCAGCAGGTGACGGAGTAGACTCGAAGTAGACAATGAAGCGGGAAACACTTGAAGGTTCGGCGAGAGAGAGGGAAAGGGAGAGAGAGAGGGAGAGTGAGGGAAGGACGGAAAGACGGAGGGAGGGACGGAAGCAGTGAAGCAGGGAGGGAGAAAAGAAGATACAGACGGATGGGGGGAAGGAGAGAGAGAGGAGAGGAGAAAGAGATAAAGGGGGGAGGGAGAAAGAGAGAGAGAGGGGGAGATAGAGAGAGAGAGAGAGGGGCGGAGAGAAGGAGAGAGAGAGATCAGAGAGGGAGAAAAAGAGAGAGAGGGGAGAGAAAGAGAGAGGGGGGAGGGAGGGGAGAGAAAGAGAGAGAGAGGGGGTGGAGAGAGAGAGAGAGAGGGAAGAAAGGAGAGAGAGAGGGGGGAAGAAAAGAAAGAGAGAGAGAGAGAGCGAACAAGGGAGAGAGAGGGGGCGGGGAGAAGGGAAAGAGAGGAGGAGGAGAGGAGAGAGAGAGAATTTTAAAGATTAAAGATTTAGTTTTAATTCCATTTGTTACAATGGATATTCTTTGCTGTGACGTTCTGTTTTATTTTGCTTATAAATCTCCCCCTGTGTGCAAGGAATGGCCTGGGTTATCATTCACTGTAAACGGGCAGGATCGACCGCAGGTGAGCAAGATTGTTAGAGAGAGAGAGAGAGAGAGAGAGAGAGAGAGAGAGAGAGAGAGAGAGAGAGAGAGAGAGAGAGAGAGAGAGAGAGAGAGAGAGAGAGAGAGAGAGCCGGGGGTGGGGAGGGAGAGAGAGAGAGCCGGGGATGGGAAGGGAGGGAGGGAGGGAGCGAAGGAGAGAGAGAGACAGACAGACAAACTGAAGGAAGAAAGGAGAGAAGAGGAGTGTGACTGAGGGCTGAAGGAGACAAAAAGTGTGAGGGGGAAGAAAGAAAAAAAAAAAGAAGCAGAAGAAAAAGAGTAAGAGAAAGAGAGTGCGTGATAGTGGGAGGAGGGAGAGAGAGAATGAGTGAGTTCCAACGAATCACAGTGAAAAATATGAATACAATAAAGTGCATGTAAGTGAATACTTGACTGTACAGAGGGTGAATATTGGCGAGCGAGGTCGTGCTAGATTTTTTGTTCAGGTTGGTCGTAAACCTTCTTGAGAGCGACTTTCACTATGATTTACGGCTCGAGATTGCTCCTCAGTGTAAGGTTTACCGAGGAAATGTCTCGAGAAATAACATAAAGAAGCTGCCCAAAGTTGTTCATTAAAGAGCTCTCAAGCAACACAAAGCAAGAAGTGTCGGTGGAAAAATGCCTGCAATAGCGAGAGAGGCAAATGCTGCAGAAGTTTTGCATTTCAGTTTAAATTTCACGTCAGTGATATGAGATTTAGTAGAGAGGTCAAACACATGACTAACAGGCTGAATCTGCTGCAAATACATTAACCAAGACATAGTACACATTCACAAACTTTTTCAGACTAGAATCACGACACGTATTACAAGAAAATACCAACACAAAACAAATAAAGAAGCTTTAACACCAGACACGCATTATTAAGAGAAAAAGAGGGAATAGTGGCATGCGACGCCAGCTGAGATTGAAGGCCATGTGTCCAATTTCCATCTTAATTTAACAGGAGTCGAGGTAGGTGGGTTAGGCAGGAGCTAAATTTGTGTCTGGGGTGAAGACTTCGCTTCTTATATACGAAGACGTGTGTGTCATTAATGGATGTCCGAGAGACGGGGGTGTTGTAAACACCTGGGAGAACCTCATTATTCATTTTTCAATTTACATATTTTCTCTATGCGTCGTCTTTCATGCACCATGGACCGGCGATGAGTTATGGTGGAGTAGCTAACCATTTTTCATACACATTCGAATCAGATTTTTTGTTATTTTTTTTAGACAGTTGTTTATTTACAATACAATTCTCTTTCCATCTTTATTCTCTTCAGCGTTATTACTAATACAGTCCTCTTCCTATTTTTTTTTGTCAATGACATATACTATTCCTAATTCTCCCCAATGCTATTACCAGTACATTCTTCTCTCCAGCGCTTTATCACACGTATATATATACCAGTCTTCAATCTCTTCCCTGCTATTACGGGCACAATCCCCGAATCTTTTCCTGCCACACGTACGCACATTTTTCCCCTCCAGAGCGCCAGCCTTTCCCTCTCTCATCAGCCAGGCACGTGTGTGTGACGACGACTCCCGCGCACATCTGCCCCGCGCGTGGGAAGGGACATCTGGGATCCGGACGACGCAATCCGAAAATAAGATCCCTCTGGCATAATAAACTTTGCCATTTTGCATCTGATTTACATGCACGATCGGACCCCCCCTTGCATGACAGTCGGATCTATAATTAGCATATTTATGATGGAGAGTTGCAAGCATGATACCGACGGATCCGAAATACAAATGAGGGCGTGAAATAACAGTTAAACTCGAAGCAACAGGCTTAAATGATATGCAGCTGCATGTTTATGGCCGGTTTTCGGCTTAGTTTATAATATCTACATTCATTAGCCGGGTTTATGGCTCTGTGAAAAGTTTTGCTAATTATGGTGATATTAATTATGATTATTGAGATGTGACATAATCTCCGTCATCATGAGTCTAATAATAATAATTGTATAACATTTATAATGATAAGGGCAGCAGCAGTAGGAGTAATGGGAATAAAAATGATGATAATAATGATAACAATATGAAGACACTGTATATAGAATGAAACGAGAAGCCCTCAGAGAGCATTAGGATCGCTGATGCAATAAAACTATTCACAACTGAGGAATATCATTAAAATAACTTCTTTTTCAAGTAAACTGGTGGCGTCCATTTTTCTCTGCCTCGCAATCTAATAAATCCATTTAAAAAATCCTAGATCCTTATCATGATCAGGATTATCATCTGACTTTAATGGCATTTGAGTTGGGTTGACATACCTCTGGTCAAAATTTTATAAAGACTTTTTGAGTCATCCTGCTAACCAACCAACCAACGAACGATAACCAACGCTGCCAGAAACATAACTGACGGAGGTGATGGCAATGAGGCAGGACAGGGAGGAGAACGTCCTTTCAGAAACACCCATCATATCTGCGAATTAATTAATATTCTTCAGAGTAAACACACACACACACACACACACACACACACACACACACACACACACACACACACACACACACTCACTCACTCACTCACTCACTCACTCACTCACTCACTCACTCACTCACTCACTCACTCACTCACTCACTCACACATACACACTCACTCACGCATACACACTCACTCACACATACACATTCATTCACACACACTCACTCACACATACACATACACACACATATTTATATCTGTACATATATATATCTTACAAAAGTCAAAATTGGTCCCTTATCCAACTGGACGTAAGGGACATGTTTTCTAGAGAAACATGCTTACTAAGCCGCGGGATGATGCAGTAGGTTGGCCAGTTCCTTTACACACACACACACACACACACACACACACACACACACACACACACACACACACACACACACACACACACACACACACACACACACACAAACTCATACACACACACACACATACACACATACACACACACACACACACACACACACACACACACACACACAGACACACACACACACACACACACACACACACACACACACACACACACACATACACACACACACACACACACACACACACACACACACACACACACACACACACACACACACACACACACACACACACACACACACACGTACACACACACACACACACACACACACACACACACACACACACACACACACACACACACACACACACACACACACATACACACACACACACCCACACACACACACACACACACACACACACACACACACATACACATATATATATATATATATATATATATATATATATATATATATATATATATATATATATATATGTATATATATATAAATTAGCGTGCATTGTAAGCCTCCGGTTGAAGCGGCGGCCAGTTCCTTTCCGCCCGACATTGACTCCAACGCCGATAACGGAAGGCAGTCACAGCAGAATCGACGGAGAGGAGCTGGCTGGACGCGAACCCGAGACACTGTCATTATTCTCGCTGTCTGTCTGTCTCCCTCTCTCCCTCTCTGTCTCTGTCTCTTTCTCTCTCTGTCTCTGTCTGTCTCCCTCTCTCCCTCTCTCCCTCTCCCTCTCTGTCTCTTTCTCTTTCTCTTTCTGTCTCTGTCTGTGTCTCTGTCTCTGTCTCTTTCTGTCTGTCTGTCTGTCTGTCTGTCTCTCTCTCTCTCTCTCTCTCTCTGTCTCTCTCTCTCTCTCTCTCTCTCTCTCTGTCTCTTCCTCTCTCTCTCTCTCTCTCTCTCTCTCTCTCTCTCTAGACGATCTTTCAGATACCGCTAGTCTGTTTATCTGTCTGTCTCTCTCTCTCCTCCCCCCCTCTCTCTCTATGTGTGTGTGTTTGTTTGTGTTTGTGTGAGTATGCGTGTGCTTTTGAGTAGACTAACGAAAGCAGTCATATAAAAAATTTCCTATTTTCTCGGCTTCATTCCTTTGCAAAGCGAGTGGCGCGGTGTCAGCGCCGCGTTCATTATGAGAATTGCCGCTCTGACCAGCCTTACCGGCGAGGAGCAAGGCGCGCAGGTGCTAAAAGTCAGCGGGTGGAATATTGGCGCCATTAAACGAGCGCCGAAGCCACTGCCAATAAAAATAGCGCGGGGAACGCAATTGTCTCGCTGCCGCTGTCGTGTCGTGGCCGTTTTGACCGAGTTTATTTTTCGGTGCCAATCTCTCTGCTACCGAATCCCTTCTGGAAAAGATTGCGAGTGCATCTCAAGCTCCACTTCTTTCAACCTCTTTTTCTCCCGTTTTCCCTTTCATCTTCCTCTCTTCCCGCCGGCACTCGTTCGTCCTCGAGCCGCTCCCCTAAACCGCAGGCCGCCAGTCCTCGCGCTCTTGGCTTCCCTCTGATATGCCCACTTACCTTTGTCTCTCCCCTTCCACCTGCGGCCGGGAGCCTGCAGCGGCTCTCTCTTCATCACCGCCGCTGTGGGTTTGTTTCATTTTTTTTTTTTTTTTTTTTTGTAAGCGCCATTACCGCGCCTTCTGCGTCGCGTTCCTTTCCTCGTTCTTTCTTGCCATTTACTTTCTTCCTCGAAGGCAGTCAGGAGATTCGCCTCCTCCTTATCCTTCTCTTTAGCCCTTATTTATCACCTCTAACTTCCGTCCCGTCATGCGTGCAGGTAATTGCGCCCGCCGCCCCTGCGAAAGCCCTCCATGAGCCGCGGCCACATGCGGAGCCGCGGTCCCGCCTCCGCCAAGCACCTCCGCGGCGCCCTTCCTCCAAGAATCGCCTTTGATGCACTTAAGCGTTTCTCTTTCCCTCCATTTGTCTGTCAGTCTCCCAATCTTCGCAAATCCGTCCTCGTGCCATTCTAGCAGCGCCTTTCCTCCAATCCCCTTTCGTCCTGATCTGTCAGTGTCGCTCTGAATGTCTCTCGTGTTAGTCACAGGACGGTTTCGCAATCTGCCTTGTTTAATACACGAGATCGCTTCACTTT
>NC_091551.1:25197875-25200375 GCF_042767895.1 Penaeus vannamei | reverse complement strand
TTTAAGCAATTAAAGAAAAGATTTCCCCTACGATATTCATCTAGTCCGCGATAACGTCTCTCTTCTTCTTCCCCCTCCTCTCCTTTTTTACCACCTCTTCCCCCTCCCCCATCTAATTACTTCTACGTTCTTAATTCCTTTCTCTCTCTCTCTTCGCCTCCAACGTAATCCGAAACAGCGCCAGGCGACCGTATACATTATCTAGGCCTCGCGCGAAGGTAGCTGCCAGGAACAATTCTTAGACGAACTTATGAGTAAACTTGGCATCCGTGAAATCATCCCTTTGCTTAAACATTTGTGCATAATTAAACGGGAAGAGTTAGTGCGTGGAGAGCAGAGCGAGAATGCGGTGGGGGTGGGGGTGGGGTAGGAGGGGGGGGGCAGGGGAGGGAGGGGGAAGGGAGAAAGAAAGAAAATGGGGGAGGAGAGTGTGTGTGTGAGAGAGAGAGGGAGGGAAGGAGGGAGGGGGGGGGGGGACGGGAGAGAGGGAGAGAAAGAAAGAGAAAGAGAGAGAGAGAGGGGGGAGGGAGGGAGAGAGACAGGCAGACAGACAAACAGACAGATAAACAGACTAGCGGTATCTGAAAAGGCGTCTACAGTTGATTAATTACAAGGTGTACTTTGGAGATCAGACAATAGATTTGACCCCATAAATCTCTATGCTAATGCAGAAATGATTACCATAGTTTGCGAGAGGTAAATGGCCTGCTTAGTCACGTACTTCAAGATTTATGCAGATTAACGATTAAGATTAGACTAACCGTATTCCACTGACCACCGCAACCCTAGTGTTCAGATGAAAACAATTGACGTTTTGTGTGCTTAAATTCGCGAATAAACAGGGTCTAAATAGTTTGATTGTAACACTTGCATTGAACTTGGGAAGTTTGTCTTTTAATTAAAAGTTATATAATTCCGAAGGCCTTTCAAGAGATTATTGTGTTAAGAAGGGGCACATTCAAGTTTTGTTTGACGCAACTTTTTAATATCTATTCTAGACTAGTTTCGTAATTAGACATTGCCCTTCCAATAAATTATGTAGATAAAATAAGAGCTTCCCTGCAATTTATAGAGTATTTGGCGAAATCTAATATCACTAAAATATGTGCGCCTGATAAGCCAGACTACGACACTTAATCTTGGACCAACTACGGCTCAGCCATAAAGAATGCTAGTGAGACTACGGCTTCCTCCGAACCCTAGAGGCTTCTTGCTTCCTCTGATAAGAAGGGAAGCTATTTTACAAGATAGAAAATTTAGGTATATTACATACTGAGTTTTTTGTGTGTTCGTTTTTCTTTTTTCTATTTTAGGTAGATTGGATTAGAAGCAAATTTCAAGTCGAAATCGATGTTCAGACACAAAAGAGCGCAGTGTAGTTAAACTTCCTCTTGCTGATCGATGATTTTGACACAGTTTCAAGGGAAGAAATCTGCGCTGCGATAAATCAGCGGCTTTCGCATCCCAACCGGCCATGATTTTCCAAAGAAGTAATAAATTTCCCGGCAAAGCGACGGCAATAACACCACTAACGAGGCAGCGCAGCCGGCAACCGCAAGTCAGAGACGGATGTTCACGATAACAACCTCCTCGCCGACGGGCACGACAGCGACACGGGGGCGAAGGGACGTACCCAGGCTGCCTCGCCTTGCCTCGAAATCTTGGACACCGTGTGGAGTATTTGGGGTATAGATGAACCAAAAAATTTCCAGTTGCGAAATTTTCTCATTCCTAAGCTCCTATTAAGCTTGTTGTAAATATTACTTGTTACATCATTATCTCTTTAATCAGATATGCATAATGCCCATGATATTTTCATGTGATATCCTATTATCCCTTAGTTATACGTACCTACACACAAATTCCCCAAACAAAAAAGCTCCGTAAATTACAGGAGAACCAGAACAGTCTAGTCAGATACACCTTTCCCAAAAACCAAGGGACTCTTTCCCCATAAGTTTGCCACAAAGTTCCCCGTCCGGGTGTGCTCCCACAGCCCTCTCACGGAAAAGTCGCCACCACACAGCCTCACAGATCCGCAATCTCCGCGTAGACGACCCACCGGACCGAAGATGATAGCTTATCTTTATTTGTTTATTCTCCAAAGTGTGAGAAAGCGAAGTGAATTCTTCCTGGGCGTCTGCACGCGGCCGCCTCGTGGATGACAGATTGTCGATAACTTACCCATCCTCTGGGCCGCTGCAGGGAGATAAAGAGAATAGGAAAATGAGAGTACGCAGGGAGGCAATGCAGGGAGAGGGAGGGCGAGGAAAGAACGACAGGGAAGAGAAAAGGAAGGAGAGAGTCGGCTGGTGAGAGGATGCGCAAGACGGGTTAAGAAATGGGGAGAAAGAGGGGAATAGAGTAAGAGAAAATAGGAAGAAAGAAAGAAAGAAAGAAAGAAAAAACAGAAAATATGAAAACGAATATAAGAATTCGAACCAGAAAATGCACGAAATAAAGTGATAGTAAAAGAAAAGCCAAAGAGAATCCCAAAAAG
>NC_091551.1:25187875-25192875 GCF_042767895.1 Penaeus vannamei | reverse complement strand
TCCCGAGGAGCCGCCGCTTGCATGGCTCCCTCCCGGATCTCGCTGGAGGGAGGCCGAGGAGGTAGAAGAGGGAGAGAAAGAGGGCGATAAGCGGAAGAGAAAAGGGAGAAAAAGAGGACGATAAGCGAAAGAGAAGAGGGTGAGAAAGAGGGTGATAAGCGAAAGAGAAGAGGGTGAGACAGAGGACAATAAGCGAAAGAAGAGGAAGAGAAAGAGGACGATAAGCGAAAGAGAAAAGGGAGAAAAAGAGGACGATGAGCGACAGAAAAGAGGAAGAGAAAGAGGACGATAAGCGAAAGAGAAGAGGAAGAGAAAGAGGACGATAAGCGAAAGAGAAAAGGAAGAGAAAGAGGACGATAAGCGAAAGAAGAGGAAGAGAAAAGACGATAAGCGAAAGAGAAGAGGAATTGAAAGAGGACGGTAAGCGAAAGAAAGGAGGAAGAGAAAAAGGACAATAAGCTAAAGAGAAGAGGAAGAGAAAGAGGACGGTAAACTAAAGAGAAAAGAAAGAGAAAGAGGACAATAAGCGAAAGATAATAGAATAGGAAGGGGAGGAAGACTGAGAATAAAGAGAAGGAAACTAAAGTATGACCATGAGCAAAAATCAAAAATGGAAATAGAAAAGACGAAGACGAGGACGAGAAACACGAGACAGAAAAGGAAGAGGAAACACGGATAAGAAAGAAAGCGTAATAAATGCCGACCCAGACGACACAAACCATAATTCAGAAGATAGATAAACGCTGCATAGGCCGACGAGCGCAAAACGCTAAATCTAGCGAGATTCCGCACGGAAATATCTCCTAACGTCGTAATTAGTCACACCCGACAGTACAGCGGGAAAAATCCCTCACAAAGAGGGATTCCTAGACACGAGCCCCATCCCACGAGCCCACGAGCGCCGGACAAGGAGAATCCGCCAAACAAACGAGTGGGTCGCGGCGGACACCTGACATTGCATTAATTATGGTATTTAATGCAACTGCAGAGAAAAAGGACAGTTGATCTTTACAGATGGCGGAGATCAAAGGAATGGCTATTGCCCAGTGTTTCCGGTTGAGAATAATTCTTTCATTCATCACAGAGGCTTCACTGATGAAAAGCGGATGGCAAGCCGTAGAGTTTAGCATTATTAATTCCGATTCCAACCCGGAACGCGGGAACGTTTCATTAAAAAAAAGAGTGAAGTACGTTAAGTAAAAGCATAAAGATGATGAAAAAAGGGTCATGAAATGCACGGAATGCAGTAATAAGCATTGATCAGAACCCATAAATTTCAAAACCTGAAAAATGAACTTCATTAATTATACGACTTCCGATGAATAGATCAGTGATAGGTGAAAAATGTAACTTAAAACAAAAAGTGGCGAAAGAGGCATTTGCCGATATATACATACATGCGTATGTATGTATACATTATATATACATATGTGTGCATGATGTACGCGTGTGCGTATAGATGCGCGTGTGAAGGAAAGAGAGAGAGAGAAAGAAAGAGAAGGAGGGAGGGAGGGAGTGAGAGGGAGAGAGAGAGACATAGACAAACAAACAGACACAGAGAGACAAAGAGAAAGAAAGACAAAGAGACAGACAAAGAGACAGAAAGACAAAGAGACAGAGACACCCGTATGAGTATTTTCATGTTACGACTTAATTCATCTTTTTTTCCTTTATGAATTCCCCGAAGCAGGTTTCTTTTGAACCGACGATTTGGTTAATTTGTTTATCGACTTTCTTATTTCTCTACGCATTTCGTAAATCATCAGAGTCTGACCGGACAACCCGTGAGCCAGCGCGTGTCCTACTGCAAGAGGGACGGAGGGAGGAAAAGGAGAGGGAAGGAGGGAGGAGAGGGAGAGGGACGGAGAGAGGAGAGGGAGAGGGACGGAGGGAGGAGAGGGAGAGGGAGAGGGACGGAGGGAGGGGAGGGAGAGGGAGAGGGACGGAGGGAGGAGAGGGAGAGGGACGGAGGGAGGAGAGGGAGAGGGAGAGGGACGGAGGGAGGGGAGGGAGAGGGAGAGGGACAGAGGGAGGAGAGGGAGAGGGAGAGGGAGAGGAACAGAGGGAAGAGGGACGCAGGGAGGAGAGGGAGAGGGACGGAGGGAGGAGAGGGAGAGGGACGGAGGGAGGAGAGGGAGAGGAACGGAGGGAGGAGAGGGAGAGGGACGGAGGGAGGAGAGGGAGAGGGACGGAGGGAGGAGAGGGAGAGGGATGGCAGCCCCTTTCCCCCTTCGCTCAAGGCTCTGATGAAGGTCCTACGGGATCGGCGGCGTCTCTCGTCCTTCTCATTCTGGCGACTCAGCGCTACAGACGCCGCCGCCCCACGTCTTTAACGGAAGGTCTCGTCGCGGGCGCCCCTAGCCATGAAATTGCCTTCTGGAGTTATGGCAACGGCCTGCGTCACGAGCCCCGAGGCGCCTCTCGGTACTGCAGGATCTTCTGTAGTGTTGCAAAGGATCTGGCTGCGGTCCTTGGAGTAGAGGGGACGTCACTCAGTAATGCGTGGTATTGTCAGGCCTTGCATCTCTGTTTCATTCGTTGCAAAACCCTTTTATGGAGAAACCCTAGATATAGATAAAGGGAGATTCCTCGGTCGCGGGCCCGCCACTCGGCCTTCAAGCGAGGAGGAGCGTTGTGTCGGACGCTTGTCACTCTGATTAACACGACGCCGCCGCCGCGAGTGTTATTGGAGGAGGTGTCCCAGTGAATGATGGAGCTGATCTCCGTGTTTGGCTCGGAAGCTCGCGGGCGGAGGATCCGCTTCGGGCTCAGGCTATCTATGTATCTATCTATCTATCTATCTATATATATATGTATATATAAATATATATATATGTGTGTGTGTGTGTGTGTGTGTGTGTGTGTGTGTGTGTGTGTGTGTGTGTGTGTGTGTGTGTGTGTGTGTGTATGTATATATATGTGTATATATATGTATGTATATATAAACACACACTCGCGCGTGCGTACACACACACACATGTAATAATATCCTATTATTGCCTAATATCTGTGTTAACACGAAGGGGGCCCTGAGCACCATCGCCTTCCTCTTTCGGTGACGAACGAAAATTTACGGCGACGAAATATCATCCAGAAATCAAAATGTCCACAAGTGCTCGCCCCGGAACACTTTTAAGTCAGGTTTGATATGTCCTGTTTTATCTCTAGGACTTGGATGCTGTGATAGGATGACAGGTTCTCTTTCTATGTCCCTTGAGAGACAGCATAAAGGCACACAAAACAAAGCTGATATTAGCAAAGACAAAGGCAACAAAAACAATCTCCGCGGGACGTGGAGTGAGTCATGTGGGCGGCGCATGGCATTTATAGTCATCCCGGGCGGCGAACCAGACACAGCGGGATCGAAGCAACGGACGTATAACGGACTTCATTAAGGACACGTCCGTATGAATGAATGGCGGAGATTGCCGATTAGATGCCTCGGATTGGCTATCTTGTTATTAAAGATGATCTATTTGTTTCATGGTCTGTACAATGCTGCAGATCGCCATATGAAAGAAGAGTTTTTGTGATGACGTCCTTTCTTTACCAATGAAAAAAACCTAATTCAAGAGTTCTTCTCCGCGCAACGCCAGGGCGCGAGGAGGAAAGAGAGCGGTTCGCGTCTGGTTCAACAGACACTTTCACTCGAACATTTTGTTTCCTCTCCGCCTCGCAGTCGCTTTCTCGGGTTTATTCGTGCAAGTTTCCGTCTCATTCTTCATCTGTAAAGAGAAATGCTTAACGTTACCTCACATTTCAGCACGATTTTTTTTAAATGTCTGTGTGAATATGAAGATAACGATCCCATGTGAATGTCGAGATAATGATAATATCAGTAAAGAGCGGAGCTGGGAAAAGATATCGCCACATTATGCAGAATTATCTCCCCGGCCAGGTGATTTAGGGCTTGCCAACGCGAGCAAGAATGACTCAGCCGCGGGTGAGGGAGGGCGGACTCTGATTCTTTGAGGCATTAATGCGTTTATTAAGGCAACAGCCCGACGAGGAGCGCAGGGCGGCCGCGAGACGTGGCACACCTCGCGTGTCTGTGCGAACTAGGTAATGGTCCTCGTCGCCTCGCTTGATGTCCTTTTATTGCCTACAACGGGCAGTCGCGGTCGTTTGGCGCGGTCGTTATGCCGCTTGGACTCAGACGACCTGATCTTGACAAGTGTCTCTCGCTCGGAGGGGGAAGGGAGAGCGGGGCGGAAGGCAAAGAAAACTAACATGGAGCAAGTCGTCTCGCCACGCATGAGCTCTCCCGCTGCTTCATAAATCCTGAGCAGCGCACCCGGGAGAAATTATTACCATTGTTATTATTATACTCCCTATTCTGAGACCATCTCATACGTGTTGTCGCGCCACCTCGAGCCAGAATATTGAAACAGCTTACTCGGTATTATTCAAATCTGAAACCGTGCCCGTGTGTACACTGCTCCCGGGTTTTTGCAGATGAAGTTACTCGCCAGAGCCGCTTAAACGAACATTTATTACCGCTTTGTGCTTTAAGATGCAATTATCGGCGTGTTGAAGGCGCACCTGAGCTTTACAGTATCCAAGACGTCCGGGCGAGAAGGGCAGGGAAAGCCTCGACAGAAGGGCGAATGATCCCGCTGTTTGCTGCCGATGAATCATTCATCGGGAGGCGTCTGGCGCGGCTGGGAGGCTGCGGCATTTTCTTGGGCGGTGATTAGCAGTTCTTTTGGCTAATTGCCTCTTTTATTCTTAAAATATACTAAGATTATCTCAGTAGTTATCATTATGATAATTTTATTATCATTTCCATAATGATAATACTATTAACAATGATAATGATAATATCATTATTACTATTATTATCATCGTCATTATCATGATGATTATCAATATCATTATCACAATCATTATGATTATTATTATCATTAATGTTACCATCGATTTTGTTATCATAATTATCATTATTATTTCCTTTGTTATCATTATCATTGCGATTATGAATATGATCATGGTTATGATTG
>NC_091551.1:25167875-25175375 GCF_042767895.1 Penaeus vannamei | reverse complement strand
CTCCTCCATATCATCATCATTATCATCATCCTCATCCTCATCCGGCGTCCCTGCTTCGACATCTTCCACTCCGGCCTCCTCCTCCTCCTTTTCCTCCTCCTCCTCCTCCTCCTCATCATCATCATCATCATCATCATCCCCCCCTCCTCCTCACCCGACATCCCTGCTTCGACGTCTTCCTCCCCGGCCTCCTCCTCCTCCTCCTCCTCTCCTCCGCTCGCCTCTTCATCGCCTCCTCCTCCCGCCGCCGCGTTGCAGCACTGGATGCGAGGAACACGGGATTCATTGCTAATTGCCCGTGACACGATGATAATCAACATGATTAGCTTATCAAGATAGGTAGCGTGTTGGTACTTGGATGCAGATGAGGCGGAGGCGGAGATGGAGACGGGGGGGAGGGTGGTTGGGAGGAAGGAGGAGGAGGAGGAGGAGGGGTGGGAGGGTGGTTGGGAGGAAGGAGGAGGAGGAGGAGGAGGGGTGGGAGGGTGGTTGGGAGGAAGGAGGAGGAGGGAGGAAAAGGAGGCGAAGGAAATAGAGAAGGGAGAAGGAAAAGAGGGGGAATAGGAGTAGGAGGAGGAAGAAGGAAGGGGAGAGTGAGGTGGAGGAAGAGGAAGAAGGAAGGGGGGAGGAGGAGGAAAGGGGGAGAAGGAAATTGAGGAGGAGGGGGAGGGGGAGGAAGAGGAGGCGAAGAAAATAGAGAAGGGGGGAGAGTCGTTGGGAGGGAGGAGAAGGATTAGGAAGGGGAGGGGGAGGAGGAGGAGGAGGAGGAAGAAGGAAGGGGGAAGAGGAGGAGGAGGAAAAAGGAAGGGGGAAGAGGAGGAGGGGGGAAAGGGGAGGGGGAGAAGGAGGAGAAGGGGGCGTCTTCTCCTTCTAGGAACCTCTGTCAGCCGCGTTCGGAGGCGTGCGAATGGCATTGACAGGAAGGCTTTCCGGTTTCAGATCGTTCGGATTAATCATATGCATTACTCGGCGATCCTTGAGCGCCGTAGATTATCCCCTTCGATACCAGCACCTCCTTCTTCTCTGCGAATAATTAGAACGAATAATTAACCCCTTTCTTGATAGATAGAAGATAAATAGATAGATTAAAGTAGTTTATATTCGCGCGTGTATCTGGTATCACTTTCCCCTTGGTCAAGACGGGCACTATTTGAGTTGGCAACACTTGCGTCGGCCTCGTGGGATACGCAGGTAAACATTATTTGGGAGCCAATCAGCGGAGGGCTTTTACCTGCCTCTGCTCTGTCGGCTTTCGTGAGCCTACGCATCTTGTCGTGCGTGCGTCCGTGCATGTTCCCTGAATGTGCTTCGGTGTATCTGCCTCTGATGTGTAGGTATGTGTAAGCTGGTCTTTACGTGGTCCTTACATGGCGTGTGCGTGTGTGTGTGTGTGTGTGTGTGTGTGTGTGTGTGTGTGTGTGTGTGTGTGTGTGTGTGTGTGTGTGTGTGTGTGTGTGTGTGTGTGTGTGTCTTTGGCTATTTGTTTTCCGATATATGACACGTGTGAACTTTAGTGAGACTTGTCGTGTTTGAACCAATAACCCGCGCATGAAGTGACTGGCAGCTGGCAGATTGAATAGTTATTGGTGTTACATTTTTAAGCAGTTTGTTATATCTATCATCGTCGTTGTCGTCGTCATTGTCATCTTCGTCATCATCACCATCATCATCATTATCGATATCGTTCTCATTATCAGTATCAGTATCATTATCGTTATCATTCTCATTATCGTTATCATTCTCATTCTCATTATCGTTATCATTATCATTATCAGTATCAGTATCATTATCATTATCATTATTATAATCATCGTTATCTTTATCATTATCACTATCGTTATCATTATTGTTATAGTTATCATTATCATTATCGTTATCAATATCATTATCATTATAATTATCGTTATCTTTATCATTATCATTATCATCATCGCCACTGCCATCCTTATTACCATTTCCATATCGACTAACATCATGATCATTGCGGCTGTGATACTTTCCCTGAGGATGCCCTTTTCCGACTTCCGCCGCCTCCCCCCCCCCCTCCCTTCCCCCCGCCGCTGACATCACAATCAGGGCAGGAGCTGACAGTCAGCCGGACTCCCACGGCGCCACCTCCGCCGCCGCCGCCGCCGCCGCAATCGGTCCCTTCGTCGCCGCGGAAACAAGCGAGAAAAACGGCGTCCTCTCGGGTTGCGCGCCTCCTTCTGCGTCGGTCCTCGGAGTGACAGGGAATTAAGGGTCCTTTGCTACCTGACAGCTGCGTAAGTCACTTTCGCACGCCGTCTCTTCCCCCTCTTTGTCCCCCTTTCCTTTATTCTTACACTCCCGTCCCCGCCTCTCCGCTACTTCCCCCGCTCTCTTCCCCCACCCAGTCCCTTCCCACTAGGTCAGTACTTCCTCCCCTTGCCCCTCTCCCTCCCTTCCTCTCCCTCTTCCCTCCCCCCTCCGTCTTCCCTCTCAACTAAAACAACACACTGCCTCCCTCCCTGCCCCTTCCCCCTCTCCTTTGTTTCCCCTTCTCCCTCCCCCACCCCCCTCCCCCTCCCCATGCCCGAACGCCACTGTAGGGTACCAATGCCAGGTGCCGCGCCGTGTCTCCGCTTGGCACTGTGTTCGTAAAATGCAGCAATCAATTTGCGTTGGTTTGTTGTTGCAGCGTTGCAGCTTTTGCAATACTGCAATCAAGTTGTTCCATCCCCTGACCCCCTGAGGCTAGAACTCTGTTGTTGCAATATTGATATACGGCTTGATGCAGCGCCGAGGCCCTGTCATCGAATCTTAGCGCCTCAGCCTGGCCGGCCATTGCAAACGAACAGACATGTCCCTGCGCAATGTTGACGTCATCAGGTCTGTTTGCCCCATGTTATCGCAGTGGACACAAGCCGGCAAAGCAGATTAAGGGAGTGGGCGCGGCCCTTGATGACACCTCCCCCCCACTATCTCCCCCAACCCCCCTCCCTCCCTCACTTATCACTTGACTTTATTTCCAATTTTCCTTTAAACACATTTTATTTTCAATTTACCCATTCATTCTTTTTTTTTATTCTTTTGTTTCTCATTCATACTTCAATCTTTTTTTGTCCGAAACATACTCGATATGTTCACTATTCCACCTCCCCCCCCCCTTCCCCGATACCCTTTTTCTCGGGTTAGAGGGAGAGAGGAGGAGGGAGGGAAAGAGAGAGTGAGAGTGAAAGAGAGAAAGAGAGAGGATAAGATAGATATAGAGAGAATATGATAGAGAGAGGGAGAGAGAGACAGAAAGACAGACAGACAGATAGAGAGAGAGAGAGAGAGAGAGAGAGAGAGAGAAGACAGAGGGGAGAGAGAGAAAGATAATAAGATGGATAGAGAGATAGAGAAAGAGGACCACCGGAACAGCCTACTTCCGGCGCCCCAAAACGACTGCCTCCGCGCTGGTGACACGAAGGGCGGCGCAGTCCTTCTCCCTCATCGACTCCATCTTCACGCCCTCGTAACATACTTTTATTGATAGCTTATACCTGCACACTAATTCAGATCGTGAGGTACATGTTTTTTGTTGTTTTTTTCTTTTTTTTTCTAAACATTCGTAAACGCATGTGTGCAGGAATATACATGCTTGCATACCTACATACACATACAGACAGATAAACAGAAACACACACACACACACACACACACACACACACACACACACACACACACACACACACACACACACACACACACACACACACACACACACACACACACACATACACACACATACACACACACATACACACACACACACACACACACACACACACACACACACACACACACATTGTAAATATGTCAATACACAGATATACCTTCTCCTTATGTGTACACGCCCGCAGCAGAAGTTATTTCGCCACTTCCGAAAATCGCTCGATATTCGTCCCCCTCAACATACCTGGCCAAACAACACCTTTAATTTGCTTGGTTGTCACGCTGGTCCAACCAAAACAAAGCCAGCTGTCTCGAGAACCACCTGAGAAATGGGAAGGAGGAGGAGGAGGTGGAGAGGGAGGTCGAGGAGGAGGAGGTGGAGGGGCGGGCGGTGATGGGGAGGAGGTGGAGGAGGTTGAGGAGGAGGTGGTTTTGATGGTGGAGGAAGATGTGGAGGTGGAGGAAGAGGAGGTGGTGGTGGTGGTGGAGGAAGAGGTGGAGATGGAGGAAGAGGAGGTGGATGGGGAGGTCGAGGAGGAGAAGGAGGTTTTGGTGGTGGAGGAAGAGGTGGAGGTGGAGGAGGAGGTTTTAGTGGTGGAGGAGAAGGTGGAGGTTTTGGTGGTGGAGGAAGAGGTGGAGGTGGAGGAAGAGGAGGTGGATGGGGAGGTCGAGGAGGAGAAGGAGGTTTTGGTGGTGGAGAAAGAGGTGGAGGTGGAGGAGGAGGTTTTAGTGGTGGAGGAGAAGGTGGAGGTTTTGGTGGTGGAGGAAGAGGAGGTGATGGTGGAGTAGGAGGAGGAGAAGAAGAAAAGGAGGAGGTAGTGGTGGAGATCGCGGTATAGGCGGTGGTGAACGAGGAGGTGGAGGAGGCTGAAGGACCCCAGGCTGTGTATTCAGAAGGACTCTTGTAGACGTCTACTCAAGGCTGTCTATGGATTGGTTTGTTTGTTTGTTTGTTTGTTTGTTTGATTGGCTGGTTTGTCGTGTTGGTCTCCCCGTCTTGTATTTTTTTATGTGAATGTCTGTTTGTCTGTTTGTTTATTTTTGTGTTTGTTGATATATTCATTTATTTATCAGGGTGTGTCGGTTTTTCCCTCTCTCTCTCTCTCTCTCTCTCTCTCTCTCTCTCTCTCTCTCTCTCTCTCTCTCTCTCTCTCTCTCTCTCTCTCTCTCTCTCTCTCTCTCTCTCTACTCTACTCTACTCTCTCTCTCGTTCTTCTCTCTCTCTCGTTCTTCTCTCTCTCTCTCGTTCTTCTCTCTCTCACTCATTCTCCTCTCTCTCTCTCTCTCTTTCTTTCTTTCTTTCTTTTTCTCTCTCTTTCTCGTTCTTTTTCTCTCTCTTTCTCGTTCTTTTTCTCTCTCTTTCTCGTTCTTTTTCTCTCTCTTTCTCGTTCTTTTTCTCTCTCTTTCTCGTTCTTTTTCTCTCTCTTTCTCTCTCTCTCTCTCTCTCTCTCTCTCTCTCTCTCTCTCTCTCTCTCTCTCTCTCTCTGTCTCTGTCTCTGTCTCTGTCTCTCTCTCTCTCTCTCTCTCTCTCTCTCTCTTCCTTTCTTTCTTTCTCTCTCTCTCTCTCACTCGCTCGCTCTCTCTTTCTCTCTCTCTCTTTCTCTCTCTCTGTCTTCCTTCCTTCCTTCCTTCCTTCCTTCCTTCCTTCCTTCCTTCCTTCCTTCCTTCCTTCCTTCCTTCCTTCCTTCCTTCCTCCCTCCCTCCCTCCCTCCCTCCCTCCCTTCCTCCCTCCCTCCCCACCTCTCTCTATCTATCTATCTATCTCTCTATCTATCTTCCCAACTTACTCCTTCCCATCTTTCTTCCATTCTCCTCCATTTCCTCCTTTATCTTCCGCCCATCTGGTCATTCCATCGTCCAAGAGGAGAAAGGGAAAAAAGATTCGCTAGATAAGAGTGCATTTATCGAGGAAGGAAACTTACACTTTTTACCGTCTCAGCACAAAGGGTATTTTGAAGAAGGATGATAAGGAGGATGTTGATGAAAATGAGGATGGAATGAGAAGGAGAAGAAGAAGAAGAAGAAGAAGAAGAAGAAGAAGAAGAAGAAGAAGAAGAAGAAGAAGAAGAAGAAGAAGAAGAAGAAGAAGAAGGGAAGGAGGAGGGAGAGAAGAAGAGGGAAAAAGAGTGGGAGGAGGGGGAGGATAATAATAGTTTAGTTTGATTCCATTTGTTACAGTGGTTATTTCCTGGCATGATAGACTGTTTATATCCTCATCTAAATTATCCCAGTGTGAAAGATTACCACTGGCGGTGCGGGATCTGAACGCAGGTCAGACTAGAACGCTACCGCTGCACCCCGTGAGAAAGAATACATACAGTAACAAATTCAAAACATTAATCATATGCAAATTCGTCGTTCCAAGTTGCTCTCTAAAACGCCCGCCAAATGAGTTGTTTAAAAACCGCGTCAGCGAAGTGCAGCCATTTCTGATTCAGTGTTTATTTTCGACAGCTGTGCAGCGCGGGTTTTTAGTCGTCTGTAGTACGTCGCAATATCTCGAAGATCATTATCGCAGCTGAATGTACCTTGAGGTCGGTCGAATGGGGTGGTTAATGCTTGGGGGATTTTCGGAACAGTTGCTCCTCTTATTCAACCTGCATCTGTTAATTCACGCCTCGTAAATAGATGTGATCTGATCTCAGTCTGTCTGTCTGTCTCTCTCTCTCTCTCTCTCTCTCTCTCTCTCTCTCTCTCTCTCTCTCTCTCTCTCTCTCTCTCTCTATATATATATATATATATATATATATATATATATATATATATATATATATGTATGTGTGTGTGTGTGTGTGTGTATGTGTGTGTGTGTGTGTGTGTGTGTGTGTGTGTGTGTGTGTGTGTGTGTGTGTGTGTGTGTGTGTGTAGATAGATAGTTTGATAGATAGATCGCCATTTACTGGACTCTCTACCTGCCTGTCTGTCTTACTATCTGTCTCCCTACCTATAAATCTAGCTATCTAGCAATCTACATTTCTATATCTACATTTGTCTATACAAATGTACAGATAGATAGATAGACAAATAGAAAGACATAGATGTACTTATATATATGTGTGTGTGTGTGTGCTTGTGCGTGTGTGCGTGCGTGCGTGTGTGCGTGCGTGTGTATGTGTGTGGTGTGTGTGTATGTGTGTGGTGTGTGTGTATGTGTGTGGTGTGCGTGTGTGCGTGTGTATGTGTGTGTGTGCGTGTGTGTGTATCTGTCGCTATATTTCTCACTCCCTCTCTGTAATGTCGCAGTTATTCACACGACACGAAATGGAAACTTTCGCCCTTCCGCCCTCAGCAAAGCGAGCAGCAGCCGAGTCGCGGGCGGCCGTGGCGTGAAGAGGGCGTGGAGTTCCGGCCCATCTTTGCCAAGAGGCCTGGATAGAGGGACTCGGTGCTTAGAGTGTCACGTGGTTGTAGTGATTGTAGTCACTTGAGAGCCATTCATGCCCTCTGTGTTCGCGGGGGAAAGACGTTAATTCCAATGATTTTGGGATGTAACAATGTAACGTAATCTCCTAGTCCGTGGCTTCATGTTGGCAAGAATTAGATATTTGAAGAACCAAATGAAGAATTCTTTTAGATACACAATACTCTCTCTTAATGAAAACATTCCTTAGCAGGTTACATTTAGGATGCATAACTTAAAAGCATAAAATCTATGCCTCTCTCGAAGCGTGTAGCATCGATGTCACACATGAGAAAGATTTTGCGTTATTATGCTTAAAAATATAACAGATTTCCCGAAATACGTTTCCAGTAAAATTAGAAAATTACTAGTTCGCAATTCGTAAGCAAAATCAGGCATTGCGACTTCTCTTGGCCTTTTCT
>NC_091551.1:25160375-25162875 GCF_042767895.1 Penaeus vannamei | reverse complement strand
GAAAATTTCATCGCGAGAGCATGCACACGCTCGAGGAGGCAGTCACGGATATGACACCCGAAATCTTTCCACACTCATGAGCTTTTCACGAGATAATGTGTTTTCTTGCATGTATCAATTTTTCATTCTACATCCGAGAAAAAAATGGGGTTTTCGAAAAATCTTCTAAGCATTTTTTTTTTCTTTTTGCTTCACTGTATCTTTCCTTTGTCCGTTAAAAGGGGGGCTTCGGTAACGAATGTCCGAGAGAATTTATGGTGGAAAATATTGCACCGCTTGTTGATTTTCATTTTATGTCATTTCATTTTATTTTACTTTTTTCTTTTCTTTCTTTCTTTCTTTATTCCATTTTATTTTACTTATTTTTGTTTTGTTTTTTGTTCTACAGTCGGCGTCATCGTTTGAGATCAAAAATACGCAATTGAATAGTTTTACATACGGTAACAAGGGTGAATTTGACGCCAGTGCTAATAGGGAGAATTTTCAAATAGCTGAACGAATGTCTGAATTCCATCATTTAGGCGCGACTGTGAGCGGAAACTGGTCGCTTTAATTATGCAGTGAGAGAGGTTTTCGCAACAGTCATATGAGTATACAAATGTACGTACAGATATGTATATGTATCTATGTAAATATATATGTGTATTCTATACACACACACACACACACACACACACACACACACACACACACACACACACACACACACACATATATATATATATATATATATATATATATATATATATGTGTGTGTGTGTGTGTGTGTGTGTGTGTGTGTGTGTGTGTGTGTGTGTGTGTGTGTGTGCGTGTGTGCATGTTGATCCTCTTTACGTTTTTCGTCTCACTCCGAAAAAACATGCTGTATTTATCCTGCATCCTTTTCAAAATTTGCTCTCCTGATTTCTTAAATCCCAGTCAACAAAGGCATAAGAACTGACCCCTATGGCACTCTGCTTCTAACAGTCAATCAATTAGAGAAATATACATAATCAGTTGTTTGTTCGTTAGGAAACTGTGAAAATTTCCTCCTGTTTTGTCTATGATTCCAAGGTCCTAATTTGTTTTAAAGAAAGACACCATAGTTGATCTTATCGAAAGTTTTCATGAAGTAAAATTTTGCCCTGTGATTTTTCCTTGATTGACAGTTAGGTCTTTTGGCAGTGGGATTAAGTTTTTATACCAAGTCAGTTGTTAGCGTCACTGCTCTGTTTTCTTCTTCTTCTTCTTCCTTTTCGTTTTCTTTTTCTTTTTTCCCTTGCCTCTGTCACCAACTTTATGGATAAGAATGGTATTTCCCGAATTCATTGTACAGGGAATAATTCTTTTGTATGAAGATCCCTTGTAGATTTGGCTGTTGGTTTGCCAGTGGTGTCCGTGCAGGTTTTAAAAAGATTGCTGGAATTTCATCAGAACCGGTTGCTGAGTTCGTGGCATTGTTCCTTTTTCATCATTATTGCTTCATTGATATCTCTGTTATTGACAGTTACAAAGCTAAGAATTTGAGCTTTATCTTTATCTCTAAATTGTTATTTGGGATCTGGTATTGCTGTCTCCATTTGAGGAACGTTTAAACAAACACACTATTGCAATTCGAGGAGTTCAGCAATATCCCTCGAGTCAGTTAATAAAGCAGCCTCTTTTTCACGGGGCACAATTTTTGCCTTTTTTTTTTTTTTTTTTTGACATAAGACTAAGAATCCTTTTCATCTTTATAGCACCAGCTGGTTCTTTCTCTTCTGCAATCTTTGGGTTATGTGTAGACTCTTTTAATCAACATTCTAATATATTACTGATTTAATCCTTTCTTTCTCTTTCCTGTCATGAGCGGTTTATTTATCTTTTTTATACGAAATTTGCTATGTGAGATGTGTTGCTGTTCCTTTTGGGCGGCACAGGTCTTTTACACATATTTCAATAAGCATCATGCAACTTCTTTTACCATCAGGTTTTTGTAGGATTTCATCTCTGTTTAGCATTGAATAAGTCTTATTCAATAATAATAAATTCTTGTATTTTATGGCTAAACATCAGCTGAGATAATGTAATAAGCCTTATTTGCTGATCTGCTAATCATTTTTGAATATTTACATTTCATTTTTGCCTTATTTGTTATAATTTGAATAATATAGTCGGATTCAATAGTATATTCTGTTGACTTTTTTCTCCCCCCCCCCCCCATTCGAGGTCAAGTAATTTTTTCTCCCTTGTTGGAATTTTGGTGAATGGTTAAGGTCGAATTCCTTTTCAGAGCCAGTAGCAACTGTGCTTGTTCTTTCTCTTCTGTGATAGTCTATGCTTCTAATTAAATTTTCTCTTCCTCCCAGTCCATGAAGGGGAAGTTAAAATCACCTGGTATTGTAAAACCTTCCATTCCCCTTGTAGTTGTGATGTAGTTACAACCAACAGTTAAAGTTTTGTTGAATAAACCTCCATAGGGTCAGGTGGTTTTACATAATGCCATTTAGCTCTTTTGTGCTCCTGGTCAGAACCTCAACTA
>NC_091551.1:25150375-25152875 GCF_042767895.1 Penaeus vannamei | reverse complement strand
GTTTATTTCGATGTACAAGTAAATCTAGTTTTTGCATTTGCATATTTCTTCTTGGCTCTCTTTTCTTCTTCGTGATCCTATTGCCTTTGTTCTTCACTTCTTTGTTATAAGATAAGATAAGGAAACTTACTTGTTAACATAGTTTTATTCTCGTATGTTTATGTTATATTGCAAAATATTGTTGCACTATTTTTTCAGTTAAACATGCAACGTTCATAAGTTTGTGGATAAAGGGTAAACATTGATATTAAAATGAAACGGGGGTAGGGGAGAGGGAGAGAGATAGGGCAAGGGAGAAGGAGACAAGCAGATGGGAAGATAGGAAATAGGAAAATAGGAAGAGAGAGAGAAAGAGAGAAAGAGAGAGAGAGAGAGAGCAAACCAAGAAGAAAGGGGAAATCGAAAGAAAAGTTGTGAGAAACGTAGTCAGAGCTGTATCGTCAGATAAAGGATAAGGAATGCTTGTAAAGGTAGGAATTTATTGCCACAGAAAATGGAGAGAGAGAGAGAGAGGCGAAAGAGACGAGAGGGTCGAACAAGAGTAAATAAAAAAAAGAAAAAGATGAAGGGAGAAGAGGTCCGATGGCATGTGCAATCGAAAAGGGAAAGGGGGGAGAGAGCAATAACAGAGGAAGTAATGGACGGAAGATGAGAAGAGTAATGGAGAGAAGGGAGAAGGGGAGAGGTAGGAGAGGGGGGAGGAAGAGTGATGGGAGTGAGGGAAAGTAATGGAGAGTGAGCATGAGAGAGAAGGATGGGAGGGGGTCGAGGCATGAGAGGGAGCCATTTGGGTTTGGATTTTTCCTCTTCTCCCCCCCTTTTTTACACATAATTCTTACCTCCGTTTTTCCTCCCTTCCGTTTCTCTCTCTCTCCTCCCTCCCTCTTCTCCCTCCCACCCTCTCTCTCTCTCTCTCTCTCTCTCTCTCTCTCTCTCTCTCTCTCTCTCTCTCTCTCTCTCTCTCTCTCTCTCTCTCTCTCCCTCTCTCTCCCTCTCTCTCCCTCTCTTTCTCTCTCTCTCTCTCTCTCTCTCCCTCTCTCTCTCTCTCTCCCTCTCTCTCTCTCTCTCTCTCTCTCTCTCTCTCTCTCTTTCTTCTTTTTTGTTGTTCTAATAGCACTTTTTTGGGCGTGAGGTTTTGCCCAAAGTTGAGTTTAAAAACAGGAGAGACCCACAAATCGGCTCCCAGGACAGCCATTGACTACAAAGCATCGCTCTCATCTAAATATACAGGTTTTGCCAAATACTTCCCGAGGAGGGTGTTTTGGCCTCTCTCTCTCTCTCCCTCTCTCCCTCTCTCCTTCTCCCTCTCCCTCTCCCTCTCCCTCTCCCTCTCCCTCTCCCTCTCTCTATCTCCCTCCCTCCCTCCCTCCCCTCCCCCCTCCCTCCCCCTCTCTCTCTCTCTCTCTCTCTCTCTCTCTCTCTCTCTCTCTCTCTCTCTCTCTCTCTCTCTCTCTCTCTCTATCTCTCTCTCTCTCTCTCTCTCTCTCTCTCTCTCTCTCTCTCTCTCTCTCTCTCTCTCTCTCTCTCTCTCTCTCTCTCTCTCTCTCTCTCTCTCTCTCTCTCTCCCCTCTCCCTCTCCCTCTCCCTCTCCCCTCCCCTCCCCTCCCCCTCCCCTCTCCCTCTCCCTCTCCCCCTCTCCCTCTCTCTCCCCTCTCCCCCTCTCCCTCTCCCCCTCTCCCTCTCCCCCTCTCTCTCTCCCTCTCCCTCTCCCTCTCCTTCTCTCTCTCCCTCTCCCCCCCTCTCTCTCTCCCTCTCCCTCTCCCTCTCCCTCTCTCCCCCTCTCCTCTCTCCTCCTTCTCCCTCTCCCCCCCCCCTCTCTCTCTCCCTCTCCCTCTCTCCCCCTCTCCCTCTCCTCCTCTCCCTCTCCCCCTCTCTCTCTCTCCCTCTCCCTCTCCCTCTCTCTCTCCCTCTCATGGCGCGAGGAAGAAATCCCGTTCCTCCTGGATGAGCCCTTGAGGATTTACGACCTGTTGTTCAAAAGTGATTTAACACGATGTCCGAACGAAGCCTCAGACCCTTGATGGATATTACGAGGATAAATTCAAACTCGTTGTTTTTTCCCGCGAATTTTACACATTCGCGAACACGTTACCCGACTCCCCCCCCCCCTCAAAAAATACAAGACATTTATGGAAATCTCAAGGACGCCGAAGATTATGAGGGCCGTTCTGCAACAGGAGCTGGCGATAGCATCACGGGCGAAGGCGGCAGGTCTTCGTCCTTAGGGATTTCCGTGGCCTTGATGAGGAGGAGGATGGCGTACGAGGATGGCGAGAGCAGTCGAGTCCGCGATGAGGCTGGCGAGAGCAGTCGAGTCGGCGATGAGGCTAGCGAGAGCAGTCGAGTCCCCGATGAGGCTGGCGAGAACAGTCGAGTCCCCGATGAGGCTGGCGAGAGCAGTCGAGTCCGCGATGAGGCTGGCGAGAGCAGTCGAGTCCGCGATGAGGCTGGCGAGAGCAGTCGAGTCCGCGATGAGGCTGGCGAGAGCAGTCGAGTCCCC
>NC_091551.1:25130375-25132875 GCF_042767895.1 Penaeus vannamei | reverse complement strand
GGCTGTTGTTATTTTGGTTGTAAGGATAATGTTCTTTTCACAAATGTTACCAGAAGTGTTTTGATGTTGGCATGTTTACTTTTGGCTATAGAAACATAGCTGTAGTGCTCCACCGCCCTATAATGAGGCGTGTCTAATGTAGGCTCTTGTAGGCCTACAGTTCAATATCTTATATCAGTTAGCAATAGTAAAATAGTAATCTTTAAACTCTTTTGTTAAAGTATAAAGTTATTTTTTGTATAAAAGTATAAGGTTGATATAGTATAGTATAAAGTACTTTTAAAACCTTTCGCCAATGCTGGCGTTCGCCTGGCGAAGCTTCGCCAGGCGAACATCTGAGTGAGGGAGGCCTTACTTTTAAACTAAGGCAGGTGTTCGCCAGGCCTGGCGAACGAAAGCGATCGCCAGGCGCTAACATCTTGGATTCCTGCTAAATCTAGCGCTTCGGCGAATGAAAAAAACGCGAGAAAAAGCAAAAGATTTTAAAAGTACGGGCCATAAAGTTAACCTTGTTATAGAATAGTGTAGTATAGCATAAAGTATAAATTTAATTTTATTATAGTATAAAGATATTTTCAACTTTGTTATAGCATAAAGTTAAAATTTAACTCCTTTGTTATAGTATAAAGTGAGACTATTGCGGAAACAACATTTTCGTCTTCTCTCGAGGTTAATAATTAAGTTTAGGTTATGTTATGTTCACTGCAGATGTAAACAAATTTGCGCTAGATTTAGCGGGAATGCAAGATGTTAGCGCCTGGCGATCCCTTCGCCCGCCCTGGCGAACGTTGGGTTTAAAAGTAAGGCCTCCCTCACTCAGAGGTTCGCCTGGCGTGGCTTCGCCAGGCGAACGCCAGCACTGGCGAAGGTTTTAAAAGTACGGGCCTTATTTTTAAAACCAACGTTCGCCAGGCGCTAACATCTTGCATTCCCGCTAAATCTAGCTCAAATTTGTTTACATCTGCAGTGCACATAACATAACCTAAACTTAATTATTAACCTCGAGAGAAGACGAAAATGTTGTTTCCGCAATAGTCTCACTTTATACTATAACAAAGGAGTTAAAATTTAACTTTATGCTATAACAAAGAAGTTGAAAATATCTTTATACTATAACAAAATTAACTTTATACTTTATGCTATACTACACTTTATACTATAACAAGGTTAACTTTATGGCCCGTACTTTTAAAACCTTTTGCCTTTTCTCGCGTTTTTTTCATTCGCCGAAGAGCTAGATTTAGCAGGAATCCAAGATGTTAGCGCCTGGCGATCCCTTTCGTTCGCCAGGCCTGGCGAACACCTGCCTTGGTTTAAAAGTAAGGCCTCCCTCACTCAGATGTTCGCCTGGCGAAGCTTCGCCAGGCGAACGCCAGCATTGGCGAAAGGTTTTAAAAGTACTTTATACTATACTATATCAACTTTATACTTTTATACAAAAAATAACTCTATACTTTAACAAAAGAGTTAAAAAAAATTTAACTATTTTACTATTCCTAACTGATATAAGATATTGAACTGTAGGCCTACAAAGGTATCATTAGAGACGCCTCATTATAGGACGGTGGAGCTATGTTTCTATAGCTAAAAGTAAACATGCCGCCATAAAAACACTTCTGGTAACATTTGTGAAAAGAACATTATCCTTGCAACCAAAATAACAACAACCTAAATCTAAATAAGTCATCTCAGGGGTGGGGGGTAGGAAAACAGCTGATGTCTTGAGCTCTCGACTGGAACATCGAAGGTCTTGAAAAAAATACGTATGTACGTTATTTCATAATAAATAATAATTTTAAGATATTTTAGAATTTCAATGTGATTCCTACATCATATCATACACAAATATGTTACTAATTTATAACTTGAAAGCAGGAATATGGTATTCAAACAGCTCTCGCGCCTTTGCTTCGCCAGGCTGTTCCAATATGATCTTTCCCCAGCCCTGGCGAACGTTCGCCAGGCATGATTTTAATAGTACGAAATTCCGGATCGCCTGGCGAAAGGTTTTAAAAGTACGGGCCTTAGACCTCTATCCATTCACATTCAAAGGTTACTTTGCAGCGCCGCCCTCACGTGGCCAAACGCAAAGCGACATTTCTCGATCGGGTTTGAGCCGGCAGTTGGGGTGCAGGCATCTTGCACCTGCCGCGGCGGCCATTAGGACTCGGAACCACGAGGGTCGAAGTTCAGTGATATGTGTGTGTGTGTGTGTGTGTGTGTGTGTGTGTGTGTGTGTGTGTGTGTGTGTGTGTGTGTGTGTGTGTGTAGACATATATACAGATAGATAGATAGATGGATAGGTATTTATGTATGTATATATGCATGTATGTATGTTTATGCACGTATGAATATAGGAATTTATGCATATACGTAAAGATGTAAGTACGCATCAATATATATATATATATATATATATATATATATATATATATATATATATATACATATATATGTATATATATATACATATATATATATCCCGCCGTGAATCGGAGCC
>NC_091551.1:25102875-25110375 GCF_042767895.1 Penaeus vannamei | reverse complement strand
TGTGTGTGTGTGTGTGTGTGTGTGTGTGTGTGTACTGTATATGTATGTGTGTGTGTGTTTGTGTGTGTGAGTGTCTCTTTGTGTGTGTGTGTGTATGTATGCATGCATGTATATATGTATATGTACATACAGTGAAATATATATACATATATATATATATATATATATATCTATATATATATATATATATATATATATATTTTTATATATATATATATATATATATATATATATATATATATATATATATATATATATGTATATTTATGTACATATATATATATATATATATATATATATATATATTTAATTTATTTATTTATATATATACATACATATATATATATATATATATATATATATATATATACATATATAAATATATATATATATAATATATATATATGTATATATATAAATATATATATATATATATATATATATAAATATATATATATATATATATATATATATATATATATATATATATATATATATATATATATATATATACTGATCTGTCTCTGGTTTTGTTGATATAATTTCTATCTGTATCTTTATCCATTTTTCTATTTATCTATTTTGCCAAACATATTTACACAGACGCACAATCAATATATACATGTACACACACACTCACTCACACATTCATGCAAATGCAGACATACATGTATGCATATGTAATCGTAAGACTATACATTCATATATAACTTTAACTGATATTTTGATTCCTCCATATGTAACATTTTAATATCATCAAACCTAAGTAAAAGAACAAAGGAATATCTCAGCTTGCATCGGCATAAATTTAAAGAAAAAAAATCAGTCAAAAGGAATTCTTCCATTCTAGGAAAATCCGAATCAGGTAATGACATTCCTTTAGGTTTCATATTTCACAGCATTTTAGTCGTACCCTTGTCGTCGACTCCCGCCCGCCCGCCAGCCCGCCCACGCGCCCATCACCCCCTCCCCCCCTCCCAAGGTTCTACGCGACACGTCTAGCTTTTATCTCGGTGCCACACGCGCCCGTATCCCGCCACGTTTCCCGCGCTGCTGCAAACTCCCAGTGGTATTGTTGACAACAGTCGGTGCTGAAGAAGGCTCCCTTAGCTATAGCAGATGAAATTCCTGTTGTCTCGTCAAAGGGAAATCGCTCACTGGTCTTTTGGCCGAGTCATCAGCTAGTCATTTCGCTGCTGTTTGGAGAGGCGAGGACAGAGTGTGTGTGTGTGGATATATATACATATATATATATATATATATATATATATATATATATATATATATATATATATATATATATACATATATATATATATACATATATATATATATATATATATATATATATATATATATATATATATATATATATATATATATATGTGTGTGTGTGTGTGTGTGTGTGTGTGTATACATATATGTATGTATATATACATGCATACATACACATACACACACACACACACACACATGTGTATATATATATATATATATATATATATATATATATATATATATATATATATATATATATATATGCGTAATCATATGTGTGTTTGTGTGTTTGCGTGAAATAGAAGGTTAAGATGAAAGATGAAAAGTCAGTAAACATTTGGCAATATTTCTGTGATGATTTGGGATATCTTTGCTCTTCCAAGGAAAGTATATGCTCATTATAACAACTTGTCAGCTTTTTGAATGCTAATTAAGACCATTAGCAAACTTCCTATGGAAAATTCCGAGTCGAGAAAATTAATCAAATTAGCACCGAGAAAGGCAGAAAAGTGCAAGTCCTTGATGCGTGCTTTTTCATCCGGGCCAAACTTTTGCCATTAATTTACAGCGGTTTTTGGTGTGATTCTCTCGCCTCCGCCAGAACTGACCATTATGAACCGGGAGTGAAGCGACCAAATGCGCAGTAGCTTACCGGTAGGAAAGTAAAAAGGAGAAAAAAATGACATTGACGAAAGTGCAGCCTCGGGAACTCGCTCCATCAATTCCCTTTTTGTTGCCAGAGGCTATAGTAGCTGCATGATTGATAGCATGAAGTATATCGGGCGTCAGAAAGCCACTCCCCGTCTCTTTATGCAGTGTCGTGTGTTGGGCGCCGATGCAGGAGGAAATTCATCATGGCAGAGACGGAACACACGCGTTGGAAACTGGTGGATACTGTGTCATTCCTGGCAAGAATGCAAGAGTTTGATCAAAAAAAAAATATATATATATATATATAGTACTGATAAAATTCCACAGCATAATCCATTCTGAGAACGACACAGACAGAAGAAGGCGAGCAAGTGGAAGAGAAAGCCAAGGTGAAAATACTTAATTTTCTGTTATTGCTTTTCATTTGGTTTGGTTTCGAATGCATGTCTGCACACACAGGTGGGGCGAAGGAGTAGGTGTAGGTGTATATAAGGCTGCAAACTCGTTAATGTAAATGCAGATGAAAGAGTTAGCATATGGCTATGTGTTAGCATATTGCACACACACGGAAACCTGTATATGCAAGTCTTTCATGATAAATTGAAGAGGAATTGATATAGAATACCTTTAAAGATCATGGAATAATATGCGTAAAAAAAATTGATAAACTTGACATTGAGGCAGAGAGATTAATTTTGCCCTTAGAGGTCTTTTCCAGGAACACCCATAAGAGAAATTAATCCAATGCAATGCATTATACGAAACTTTTTATAAAGAATGCAGGTAGAGAAACATTCTCATTTAACTCCCGGTCAACGCACATTACAAACTCGCATCCTCTACAGTTTAAGAATATTTCGCAATGTAAATCGTGATAATGACTCATTCCCGCGGCCACACGTATGTAACATCTAAATCAATATAACATGACTAACCATCCTGCGCTTCTTTGTTATACAGAGCAGAATATTCAATTAGACAGATGCATATTTTGGGATATGTATGCTAGGCTTGTTATGTGCTATGTCAGTGCTATGTGCTATGTCGTCTATGAGAGACAGACGAGTAGACATACGGAGAATGACAAAGACTAAAAAAAAGAGAGATTGTCGGACAAACACAGATATATGGAAGTTTAGATAGACAGCCATGTAAAGATTAAAATAGGTATGAAAAGAGAGAAGGAGAGACATACAAACCCAGAGACACCGGGAAATGAACGGATGTGGAGGTCAACAGAGAGGTCGTGACAAAGAATGATAAAGAGGCAAATGATAAAAGTGAAAATATTGATATGCATATAGACACACACCGTCGCGCATGCACACGAAAACACACACACACACACACACACACACACACACACACACACACACACACACACACACACACACACACACACACACACACACACACACACACACGTGTGTTTGACCTTTATTTGAAGAATCGCTGTTGCATGAATTTGAACTGTTCACATTTGGCTTCAAAACATCAGCAATAGTACTGTACATAAATATATATATATATATATATATATATATATATATATATATATATATATATATATATATATATATATATATATATGTGTATATATATATATATATATATATATATATATATATATATATATATATACATATATATATTCATATATATATACATATATATATATATATATATATATATATATATATATATATATATACACACACTAATGCAGACATACGTACACTAATGCAGACATACGTACATAGAACGACAGACAGAGAGTACATAATTATGAACATACAGAATAAAATTTAAATCTTGTGGTATTACATTTACTTGCACACAGGTAAGACTAATATAATTGACTAATTTTTCACGCAACTGAAATAATTGGCCAATAATGATTCAATTATTGGAAAAACGAGTCAATTATTAGGCTGAAGATGATAATCACATGAGTATGCGATGTGTTAATCTTTATTTTTGTATAATTGTGATATACAGATATTCAAATAAACATTCTCTATCTATCTATCTATCCATCTATCTCTCTGTCTGTCTGTCTGTCTGTCTGTCTGTCTGTCTGTCTGTCTGTCTGTCTGTATGTATGTATGTCTGTCTGTCTGTCTGTCTGTCTGTCTGTCTGTCTGTCTGTCTCTCTCTCTCTCTCTCTCTCTCTCTCTCTCTCTCTCGCTCTCTCTCTCTCTCTATTTTTACTTTTGTAAAATGAGTGACACTACAAAGCCAACACTATTGCTGTTTTTTAAAAAGGAGAATGAATGGTATGTATGGAATATATTGAATAGCATAGCTTGGTATTGCATTCTAGAGTATGTATATATATTACAGATAATTAATGTAATCAGAATATAAGCTGCTTAAAGAAAGGTCATGTCATAAGTTAATGCTAAAAAAAGTTAATCAAAAACATAAAAAATGCCCAAATGAAATTATTTATGTGTTAGTACGTTAAAAATCTAAACTGAATGAGTGATCAGAAAAATGCGAAAATGTACACATATATAGGAATAGATACAATGAACCAATTTGTATTGATACAGCATGATACAGTACAAATCACTGATGACTGATTGTGAATTGTTTTTGCGAGTAAATGACAAATTCTTGACAACATGCTTTCAATACCATGGTCTATACCAGTGGCTCTTCAAGTGGGCGGTATCATTCTCTTGGGTGTGGGCGGGATATGGTCCAAGAAGAACCCAAGGAAAAAGGGGCGTTGAGGGGACATGGCATCAGAATCAAGGGGCTTTGTGATTAGACTGTCAGCGCAGCTCGCCTAGATTCTACCTTCCTAATCGACTTATTGGTCGGGATCAGGAGTGGCACCATCACCTCTCCACGGGCACTCTCGGATGAACTACGGAGAGACATATCGAGAAAAAATCGTGAGATCTTTTTAGGTTAAGGGGAGAGCGAATGATAATAGAAAAAAATAATTATAATAATAATTCAAAAATATATATAAAAAAGTCATCTGGATACTTGGACATACGAGCAAAAACCTTTCTATCTGCTAGTATGTGTACACTGTCTTCCTAGTACCGTATTCATTAACGCGAGGCCTCACAACAACCATCCAGCGTCTTTCTAAACAAAGAAACAGACTGCGAGCATCGAGGACTTCTTGGCGAGTGCAGGACTGATGGGAAACTAATATCCATGGACCTAGCACATCCTTCTAATCAAAACTGTGAGACACAGATTTATTCGTTCATATCGCAAAATAAAACCGTATACTAGTTTGGGTGTTCTAAGATGGGTGTCCTATATGAAACGCAAGCACTTGTTTACTGTATTAGGTCAAGTGTAATGGATATGCATAAGACCTAGTGTGAAGAAAGAGGTGTATGTGTATTGGCTCGGAACTTGGGCAGGAGGCGAGACATGGACACGTTTGGGAGCCTCTGATCTCTACCATGAAGAATATCTTTACTCATTGATAGCAGCATAAATGCCACAAGACAATGAGAACCCGTGAATGCAATAACCTATCATTCGCGAATCCCAGCCGGGAGACTTCCTTCAAATACCACTTGTGTTGGAGTCTCTTACCCACGTAACCTAAGGCCAAGATTTCATTAATATTAAACAGTTTATAATTCCCATGATATAGCCGCATTCATCCTTCGTTTCTACTTACGACGACCCCTCATGGCGAGCCACCAGGTAGAGACTCGGCTCATCTCAAGCTCCTCACATGTTTGATCCATCTGCCCAAGCCACGACTTCCTAGATTGTCCCACAGGCCTCCTCCACCTGGGGTTGTCTCATACAGAGAAGACCTGGTGGGCAGGATCATCCTGTGGGAAGCGAGCCAGGTGGCCATATAGCTTGAGTTGGCGATCACAGATTGTTCAAGTAACAGGTCCTGTACCATATCTCACAGTGCAACCATTGGTTAGACACTTGTTCCCGCTAGCAGTACCCTCTGATCCGATACAATGACAAAAGGCATCAAGATGAGACTCCAAGGCACAGGACAATGTCCAGGTTTCACTACCTTATAGTGAAACTGGCAGTTACAGGGCCTTGAAACATGTAGTTTGGTCCATCTACACAGGTACTGGCATCTCTAAATGTTCTTGTTGAGAGAGTTCATGACCCAGGCCAATCCATCTACTAACTTCCTGATCTGACTTCCAAGAGTTATGAACTACACAACCAAGGTATGTAAAGCTCTCTGTGACTTCAGCGTCCTCTTTGCAACACATACCGACCAAACAGGTTCTCCTAGAAAGTCCCCAAAGTCCTTGATCTTGGTCTTGGTTCAAGACCTCTAAACCCAGGGGCTTCACTTCATTGCTACATGTATCAAGAACCACTAGGGTTTCCAAGGACTCAGAATATCAACATCGTCAGCAAATTCAAGGTCAGTAACCTGCATATTGCCTAGAGTTACTCCACAAAGACTTTGGCCCATGGCTCTGCTCAGTATGCACTCCATGCAAGTGTTGAAAAGTGTTGGTGCAAGTATACAGCCTTGCATCACTCCTGAGCTAACCCGAAAGAAGCTGGACAGGCCCCCACCACACTTTACAACACTTTCAGTACCAGTATACAGACTTGCTATTAATCAATCTCAACCTCAGGATCTCCCAGAGTGACTCCCAATACACTGCATCGAAAGCCTTTTTGAGGTTGATGTAAACTGCAAGCAGGCCATGCTCGAACTCACAGCAGCACTCTACAATGACTCGAAATGCCAGGATACAGTCTATTGTGGACTAACCAGGAATGAATCCAGATTGTTCCAGCGTCTGGTGCTTCAGGTGGTCTCTGATATGGCTTAGGAGGATGTTGGCGAGTACCTTGCCTGGTTTACTGAGCAGTGTGATGCCTCAGTGATTTTTGCAGTCCCATTGATCCCATTCCCCTTCCAAAAAGGGTTGACCACACCCCTCAACAGGTCTGGGGAAACGGTACCAGACTGCCATTTGGCAGCCAGGACAGCACGCAACCCCCACGCCATAGGTTCACCACTAGCCTTTAGCTGTTCAGTTGGAATACCCACTACTTTACCATTCTTTGGCTTGCAGATCACCCCCTTAACTTCAGTTAGGGTGGGTCTGGCAACAGAATGCCGACACTACCTGTATCCAAGTTAATTGTTGGTGGATCAATCTGATACAGTTGCTCAAAATACTCAGCCCAATGCTCCCACTCAATAGGATCAAAGATGGTCTGGCCACTTACTGAGCAAACTGCAGTCATCAGTAAACAGAGCTTGGAGTTAAGTTTTCTCAGAGTTTGGTAGGCAGGAAGTAGGTCATTCACTTAGAAATGGTCTTCAACCTCCTTTGCAAGACTCCTAATAAACTGTTACTGAACCCATTTCAGCAGTGACTGAGTCCTGCGCACCTGGGAATGATGCAAATTCCTCTCCCCTGTCAGACAAGCCATGCAACAAGCTTCTTTGGCTTCCAGTGTCTCCTGTAAAATAAAACTCTGCCTTAGTCTTGGGCGTTCTCCAATCGATTCCTAGGCTGCATCAAGTATTTCACACTTGAGGGCGTCCCAAAGAAGTGCAAGGCCCATCAAGTTGTTGAGCATTGT
>NC_091551.1:25090375-25092875 GCF_042767895.1 Penaeus vannamei | reverse complement strand
ATACACAGAGAAAATATATATACATCAACATATTAAAAGACATTTACATACGAAGAGGAAAACCACACATACATACAAGCAAATTTAGAAAAGGTATGAATGAGAGCGAATATCTTTACAATACAAGTATTTAATCGGTTTCGAATACTTCGATAGAAAATATATATTTCTGATGGATATATATTCGAAACCGGTCCAATATATCCTTTGTGTTGTGAAGATATTCCTCCTCATTCATACATTTTCCCCATTTATCAGCATGAATATGACAAACAAACAATGAATTTCAAAATCCACAAACCGAATCCAGGGCCAAGAAGCACCCATAAAAAAAAAATAAAAATAATTCCCAAAATAAATAAATATAAGTACCAACCGAGGGACGGGAATTGCAAATTGCCTCCTTAAAAGAGATATTGAAAAGTAGATTCATAAGCGTTTTCTATTGCTCCTGCATCTGATCCCTTCCCACAGCATCTAAAACCCAATTCGTGTTTTCGAGAATTTTCCGTAGACTTCATCCGATTTAAACTTCGCCCCGGAATGATAATTTTTGTGTTTCTTGTATGTGCGCCATTTTTCGGTGTGTGAGTGTATGTATGTATGTGTGTGTGTGTGTTTGTGTATGTGTGTTTGATTGTGTATGTGTATATATATTCGTGCGTGTGTGCGTATATAAATATATGTGTGTGTGTGTGAGAGAGAGAGAGAGAAAGAGAGAGAGAGAAGGGGGGGGGGGGAGATTTCATTACATCATATATTGCTTACAGTATCTACATTGTCTGCAATCTGCCAAAGTTGAGTCTAAGTTTTCGGTCCTTTAGTGTGTCTCCATTTCCCTTCCTTCACGAAGCACTTCGTCAAATTAGCTCTTTTTATTTTGTTTCTGACTTTCTTATCATGCAACTGGCTCCCCTCTCCTCTTCTGTCGCCTTCTCATTCCACTTTCTCTTCGGGTTTGAAATGTAAAATAATCACATGAGCTTTCAGAGAACAGCCTCGCCGGGGATGCGACCTTGAACAACAAACGCAGTTGCTAAATTCAGTCCGTAATTAGATTGTTCATCGCGAGGGAAAGAATCCTCGAGTCTCTCAATATGCATCCAGGCTTAATCACCGAGCCTACTGCAGATCCCCCTCCCCTCGGCTCCCCAACCCACCTCCCCAGCCTCCCCCCCCCACTTCCTCCCTCTCCCCCACCCTCCCCAGATCCGCTCCTCACCCCTCCTTCATCCCGATCCTCACCTACCCCCAGTTCACCCCCTGACTCACTACTACCCTACCCCTTCCCCCTACTCCCACCCCCAATTACCTGCCTACCTCTCCCCTTCCCCCTCGCCTTCCCCCTGCCCCAACATCCTTCCCCCTTCCTTCCCCGAACGCCCTCCTCCCTCCCCCAGCACACCACGCCTCGCCCCCCCCCCCTCCAGGCAGCGGCACTGGCCAATGCCTTCGAGAAGCATGTCAGCGGATGGCCCTTTGCCTGCACTCAGTCCCAGGGCCCCTTCTTTAATTGGCTTTTTCTGCCTGTCTTTCTCTGATTGTGTGCTTGAAAGAAAAATAAAGATAAATCGGCAATGACAAAACCACAAATCAAGGGACGTTCTTACCCGCCTCGATCGAATCTTTATTAAAAATCTTGCTCATAAACCTACTAATGAATATGTGAAAGAGAAGGTACATATTCTATTACCGCTATCTATATTCGTTGTAATGGACGCTTTTTAATTTTTCACATTTTTTGTTTCTCTTTCCTTTCTATGCATTTTTTTCGCTTTTCGTATAAAATCATATATTTTTTAATCGGTTTCTTTGTAACCTTATCATGCTCTTTCTCTCTCTGTTTAGCAAGTGATAGTATTGTGGCTAATATTGTTATATCGATCCCACTGTATATCAATTCTATATGTGCAATATATCTATGTCTATTTCTATTTCATATACCCACTCTATATTGTATACTGTTCACTCACATTTATATGATTTATCAATTCTATTTTGTTCGTACTGTACATTTCCGTTCTCAACGCAGAACCTAACTTGTCATAAAAGCGCATGTAATTTCTACATTCAATCGTGTCATAAAAACCCTACATGACTTTCAGAACAAATACACATTATTCTTAAGTACTCGCATTGCCGACAAATATGTTACTAACGGCCGGTTTGTTAAAATTTACGAGGCCAGACCCGATGAGCATTCAATATACGAACATGTATATACACTTACATAAATGCATATCTATTAGTCTAGACATGCATACAGTACAGATAGGTAGATAAATGTATATATATCTGATAGATAGATATGCATTTATTACTGTGTATATGCATGTCTCTATATACGAATATTCAATGGGTCAGGCCTCGCACAATTTTAACAAACCGAGCGTTATTGATAATTTTCACTGTTACCGTTGTAATGATCGAAAAGGGCGATGGATAAGGCCAGTGGACTCCCTAGCGAAGCATTCTAATCCCTGGGCTGTGAGGTATCGCC
>NC_091551.1:25070375-25072875 GCF_042767895.1 Penaeus vannamei | reverse complement strand
CCTGAATTCGCCGACCGATAAAGTACTTGCGTTTAACAGCTTGCATGGAGCGAGGAGGAGGAGGAGGGGGAGGGAGAGGGGGGAGGGGGGAGGGGGAGGGGGAGGGGGAAGAGGAGGGGGGAGGAGAAAGAGAGTGAGAGAGAGAGAGAGATAAGGAGGGAGGAAGAGAGAGAGAGGGAGAGATAAATAGAGAGAGAGAGGGAGAGATAAATAGAGAGAGAGAGCGGAAGGGAGGAGGGAAGGAGAGAGAGAGGGGGGGAAGGGAGGAGGGAGGGAGGGAGGGAGAGAGGGAGGGATGGAGGGGAGAGAGAGAGAGAGAGGGGGGGAGGAAGAGAGAGAGAGGGGGGGTAGGAGGAAAGAGAGAGGCGGAGGAGGAGGAGGGGTAACAGGAGGAGAGAGAGAGGGAAGTGAGGGGAAACAGAGGAGAGAAAAAAAAAAAGTAAAGAGAGAGAGAGAGGACAGAAAAAGAGAGGAAAGAGAAAAAAGTGAAAGACCCAACTGAGGAGGAAGAGAGAGAGGAGGAAATGAGCATGCGTTTCCTGGTAGTCAAAAGATTTTACGAGTGAATCCATCGCCTTATCATCTCCACTTGCGCACTCAGCATTCTCCCCATTTCTTTTCCTTTTCTTTTATTCCCCTTCATCCGCTCCGCCGCCGTTCATCTCGGTTCGCAGGTAGGGAGAGGTGGGTGGCCAGGGAAACGTGTGTGTGTGTGTGCGTGTCTGGGTAGGGAAACATGTGTGTGTGCGTCTGGGTAGGCAAACATGTGTGTGCGTGTGTCTGGGTAGGGAAACGTGTGTGCGTGTGCGTGCTCGCGCGCGCGCGCGCTTGTTTGTGTAGGGGAACGTGTGTGTGTGTGTTGGAACGTGTGTGTGTGTGTGTGTGTTGGAACGTGTGTGTGTGTGTGTGTGTTGGAACGTGTGTGTGTGTGTGTGTGTTGGAACGTGTGTGTGTGTGTGTGTGTTGGAACGTGTGTGTGTGCATGTGTCTGGGTAGGGAAAATGTGCGTGTGTACGTCTATGTGTGTGAGTAAGAAAACGTGTGTGCGTGTGTGATAGTGTGTAAGTGTGAGTGTGTGTGTGAGAGAGAGAAAATAAGAGAGAGAGAGAAAGAAAGAGAGAGAGAGAGAAAGAAAGAGAGAGAGAGAGAGAGTGAGCGTCGAGCCCAGTCATTTCCAGCCTCATTAACTGACCCAGCCAAAGTATGACGCGGAACTCGACGAGTCCAAATATGAAAACAATTTGTTTACGCGTGTCCTGATAACTGCCTGTTAATTACTTAATGATCTCCTGTTGATAACAAAATGATGATGCACAAAAAACAACTGTGATCATTTTCCAAGAATAGAGAATTGGTGGAAATATTTAAATCCTCATGGAAGAGACAGACATATTAACTAAATAAAGATTTCAGTATGTATACACGTCATGCATATATATATACATGTAGATATATGTATGTGTATAAACACACATATATACATATGTGTGTGTGTGCATATATATATATATATATATATATATATATATATATATATATATATATATATATATATATATATATATATATATATATATATATATATGTATGTATGTATGTATACATACATATATGTATATATATATATATATATATACACATATATGTATGAATATACTTATACATATAAATATACATATATATATATATATATATATATATATATATATATATATATATATATATATATATATATATATATATATGAATATACTTATACATATAAATATATATATATATATATATATATATATATATATATATATACATATACATATATATATGTATGTATGTATACACATATATATATATATGTACATACATATGTACATACATATATACATATAAAGATATGTAAGTGTATGTGTATGTGTGTGTGTATATATATATATATGTGTGTGTGTGTGTGTGTGTGTGTGTGTGTGTGTGTGTGTGTGTGTGTGTACATATGTGTGTGTGTGTGTGTGTGTGTGTGTGTGTTTGTGTGTGCGCGCGTGTGCGACTGTCTCTCTCTCTCTCTCTCTCTCTCTCTCTCTCTCTCTCTCTCTCTCTCTCTATATATATATATATATATATATATATATATATATATATATATATATATATATAGTGTGTGTGTGTGTGTGTGAGTGTGCGTATGTGTGTGTGTGTGTTTGTGTGTTTGGGTGTTTGTGTGTGTGTGTGTGTGTGTGTGTGTGTGTGTGTGTGTGTGTGTGTGTGTGTGTGTGTGTGTGTGTGTGTGTGTGTGTGTGTGTGTGTGGGTGTGGGTGTGGGTGTGTGTGTGTGTGTGGGTGTGGGTGTGTGTGTGGGTGTGCTTTTTATCACCGGTTCTTAAAAGTTGCACACTTGTTTTGCTTGTGACATTGTGTACATTTAGAGGATATTGGCCCGACAGCTGGAGCGGACATCACGTATATCAGGAAAATTGCAGGATAAACAGTGAAAAAACACGAAAGATAAA
>NC_091551.1:25062875-25065375 GCF_042767895.1 Penaeus vannamei | reverse complement strand
AATTAAAGTTCACGACTGAACATGATTACTCAGAAGAAAGAAGAATGAATGAAGTTGTTAGAGGAATTAATATATCAAGCTTTATTTCTAATCTTGAATGCATTAATCAACAGTAGTAAAGTGTCCCTATAATCTGCCATTCAATTAGAATTAATCCATCCTGAAAAAATACAATATACAAAATTCGATGAATCTTAATCAAAGTCTCTCTTTTTGGTCAATTTTTGAAAGTATATACATGAAAACCTTGTCTTAAGAGCACAGACAGTTAGATGAGACAAGAAACCCGAAGGCAGGGAGCACAGCCAGGCGTGGAGAGACACCGCATCGTAAAGCTCCGAGTTAACACACGGAAGCAAAAGTGATTTCCCACCTGTGAGGAGCACCTCTCTTGGGGGACGCGGGGGATACTTAGGAGGGGGGGGGGTGAAGGCTATGGATGATGGTGGTACTTGAGAAACTGTGTAGAGAAATAAGCTCTATTTTTTTCTGTCATGTTTATTGACATGTCCCGACTATGACTGTAGAATTCAGCAGTTCAGGAAGGGTAGTAGGGAACGTGCCATTTAGTGGGGGATGGGGGGGAGGGGCAAATTCAAAAAGGTCTGAAAGGCCCGACAGCCCCTTGTGCGGTTTGCACGCATGGTGGTCGAGGGACATTCCTTTCGCCCACATGGATATGAGGCCAACTTAACGCTAATCGAAGTCGACAGTCGTGTTTGTGTCGTGAAATAACTACAAGCAGAACGAAACGGCAAATGTCGACCGAGAAACTTTCTAGCCGGAAGCTAATCCGTGACAACTGTTGAAATTTTACCCGAAGGCAAATACCATCCTAAAAGCAAATGGCAATATGCGAATTCGCAGTGTCATGCTAAATTAGCTCTCCCTGTAAACTGCTCTGCTGTCCCTTTCCAACACAAGACCATTTACCGGTTATCACAGAGAAGCAAGACAAACAGCCCTTTATCTTCTATCTCTGAGGACGTTCGTTCTTTTGCACACAACCCTTAACTAAGTAAAATAAAAATCTCATTTGTTTTGACAATTAATCATCTGATCGACAATATTAATTTTAGATTTAGTAAAGAGGAGTAACGCACGCTCTGCGCTTTCACCTCCGGCAAGGTATTACGTAGTTCTGTTTCATAATTCTCTGCCCGATGGACACCGCAAAGAATAACTGTCCAATCCAAACAAAACATTTTGCGACATGAGAGCTATTTTGTTCAACCGCAAACATGCAAACAAAATGCGTAATTGTAAACAAGAAAGAAAAAAATAGACAAATGAATTAAACTAACAACCACACCGCAATAGCTCAACAAAAACATCAGAGAAATACAGAAAAACATTTCACAGAAAGCCCTGTCATTTCAAAGAGCTTATATTCACTAAATTCAGGACGTTTACAGAGATCCATTCATCAGTTTCACAGAGACATATTTTTTTACTTATTCTTAAACTTCGATTAGCATTAGTATCAGGAGATATTCTGAAGCTAATTTACATAATATTGTTTACCTTTTCGTTTTGCCGTTACTGCAATAAGGACTAACCTTGGCAGTAAGCGTTTAGAGAAAACATTTATCTCTATTAGTTTGTCATAAAACGTTTTCTAAGATATTTCTAAAAGAAAACCGTCCACAGTTTGGCTATGACAATTTCACTCCTCTTGTGTATGCATCTATATACTTAGTCACGACACAAACACACGTGCGCGCCCGCGTGTGTGTGTATATATGAATATATATATATATATATATATATATATATATATATATATATATATATATATATATATATATATATATATATATATATATATATGTATGTATGTATGTATGTATGTATATATGAAAGTATGTATGTGAGTGTGTATCTATATGTGTATAAATGTGTATATATATTTATATATATTTATTTATAGATATGTGTGTGTGTGTGATTGTGTGCGTTAGTTGGTGGATGTCCCTATATCACACACATGCATTCGCGTCTGTGATCTGAACTCCCTTGCTCTCCTGACGGGAATCGCCCTACGCCGGCCACAAAAAATTTCCATAACATCTCTTAAGCTCGGGTTCTTACTGGGCGTCGCTTTGCTCCCCACGCACAAGCACGCAGTCCCCTAAGGTCGGTTTCAGCAGGAGCTCTTCGAGGGACCAGAGCCTCTGGACTCCGCGCCGCTGTGTTGGCGGCGTCGCTGGCGGGGCGGCGGCGGGGTGTCAGCGCCTCGACCGGAAGTAATCCTTTGTTCTCTATTCTTCTCTCATGTGTGCGGGTGTGTGTGTGTGTGTGTGTGTGTGTGAGTATGTGTGTGTGTGTGTGTGTGTGTGTGTGTGTGTGTGTGTGAGTGTGTTTATATAAATATGGATATAGAATTATCTATTTATTCATCTATGTATCTAAATCTATTTTTCTCCCCTTTCTCTCTCTCTCTCTCTCTCTATCTATCTATCTATCTATCTATCTATCTATCTATCTATCTATTTATTTA
>NC_091551.1:25050375-25057875 GCF_042767895.1 Penaeus vannamei | reverse complement strand
TCATTATCATTACTATTATTATCATTATGATTGTTATCATTATCATTAATGTTATTGTTATTATTGTTATCATTATCATTATTATTGTAGTTATTGTTATTATTATTATTATCATTATCATAATTATAATAAACATTATTATTCGTATGATTTTTATTATTATTATTATTATTATTATAACCAACACTATTATTCACATCATTATCATTACCATTGTTACCATTATTGTTATTATTGTTATCATTACTATTACTATTGTTGTTGTTCTTGTTATTGATATAATCATTATTATCATCATTATTATTATTGTTATTATTATTGTCATTATTATTATTATTATTATCATTATTATTATTCACAATTTTTTTACATTATCATTCGCACCATTATTATTATTTCTATTGTTGTGATTACTATGAATTCTACTATTATTATTATTATTATCATTGTTATTTTAATTATCAACATTATTATTCACATCATCATTATTATTATAATTATTACCATGATTATTGTTATTATCATTATTTTCATTATTGTTATTATTATTGTTAATGATATGATATTTATTGTTGCCATTATTACTGTTATTTATTATTGCAATTAGCTATTTATGTTACTGTTCTTATAATAATTATCATTATCTTTTTTTTTATTTCTATCATTATTATTATCACCAATACCATTATCATCATCATTGTTATTATTATTATTGTTGTTGTTGTTATTATTATTATTATTATTATTATTATTATTATTATTATTATTATTATTATTATTATTATTATTATTATTATTATTATTATTATTATTATTATTATTATTATTATTATTATTATTATTATTGTTGTTGTTGTTTTTGTTGTTGTTGTTGTTATCATAACTATCATTATTATTATTATTGTTATTATCATTATTATTATTGGTATTGTTACTATCATTAATATTATCATTGTTATTATTATCATTGTTATTGTTATTATTATTATTATTATTATTGTTATTATTATTATTATCATTATTATTATCATTGTCGTTATTGTTATTGTAATTATTATCATTATTATCATTGTTATCATTATCATCATCATTATTATTATTATCATTATTATTATTATTGTCATCATCTCTATCATTATTATTGTTATTATCATGATTATTATCACTATTATTATTATTAACACTGTAAGGATTATGATATAAAATATGATTATAATTATCATTATTATCATTATCATTATTCTTATTATTCTTATTATCTCATTATTGTTATTATTACTATCACTTTTACTATTATCATTATTATTATCATTGTTATTATTAGTATTATCATTATTATAATTATCACCATCATCATCATTAATGTTACTATTCTAATTACTATTATTATTATTATTATTATTATTATCATTTTAATCATTATCATTATCATTTTTGTTTGTCATTATTGTTATACTTGTTAATATTATCACTATTTTGTTTTTGTTTACCATCATTGTTTATTATCAATATCGTCATTTTCGCATCATTATTTTTGTCATTATTATTGTCGTTGTTATGATTACCGTCACTATTACATCATTATTAGTATTGTTGTTATTATGAATATCGTCATTATTACTTATCATTATTATTGTTTATCATTATTGTTTATTATCATTATCGTCACTATCACTTTTCATTATTATTGTTTATTATTATTGTTATTATTATCATTATGGTCACTATTACTTATCATTATCATTGTCATTATTATCACTGTTATTATCATTATCGTCACTATCACTTATAATTGTTATTGTTTTTATCATCTTTATCGTCAATATCACATATCATTATCATTGTTTATTATTATTATCATCATCTTTATCACTATCACTTATCACTATTATCGTTTATCATTATTGTTGTTATCCTCTTTATCGCCACTCTCCCTGTCCCCCTTCGCCAGGAGAGCCATGGAGAAGCTGCGTCGTCGCCTCAGAAGCTGGCGGCTCTTCCCCCTCTCCGGCAAGACGGTCACGACCTCGCTGCTGACGGTGGGCCTCCTGGCGCTCGGGGTCATCCACAGAGGTCAGGGAGGAGGAACTGTCGCTGTGGTTATTATTTTTACCTCTGCTAAGGTTATATATATATGTACATATATATATATATATATATATATATATATATATATATATATATATATATATATATATATATATATATATATATATTTTTTTTTTTTTTTTATATTTTTTTATTTTTTTTATTTTTTTTTATTTTTTTTTTTTTTTTTTTTTGGTGGGGGGGTAGCGTTGGTTCAGTGGTTAGCAGGATTCAGAAAGAAACGGATTTTTTTTCTTTTCTTTTTCTTTTTTCTTTTTTTTTTCTTTTTTTTTACCAGAGGTGTGTCTCAGTTCAATCAAATTTTGGTGGTGATCCGGATCCAGGATTTTTTTTTAATGATTGCATTAGTTAATTGGGGTAACTACCATTACTGTCCTTAGCTTATTACCTCCTCCGCTTATCATTACTGCCATTATTTTTATTATTATCATTATTATCATCCTTATCATTATTCTTACTGTTGTCATTATCATCATCATTAGTATTATTGTTATTGATAACTTATTATCATTATTATTATCTTTATTGTTATTATATATATTGTTATTATTATCATTATTATTATCTTTATTGTTATTATATATATTGTTATTATTATCATTATTTCATTACTATTGCCATTCCTATTATTGTTATTATTATTGCAAGTGTTGTTGTGCTGAGGTGTGTATATATATCCATATACTACATATGCAAAGAGAGAGGGAGAGAAAGAAAATGAGAGGGAAAGGGAAACGAGAGAGGGGGAGAGAGAGTGGTGGGGAAGAGAGAGGGAGAGAGAGAGAGATGCGCCCCAGGTTCGTACGTTTCATCAGCACCTTTGCAATCACGCGCATTCAAAATTGCACAAGGAGGTGTTTATCGAGAATATGACTTTAAGATATTGCTTTGTTACTGTGAACAGAATGAGTGTCTGCACAGAGAGGTGCCAGGGGCGGTATTCACGAAAGGTCTTTGACAAATTTAAGGACTGTCCTAAAATCAGTCTTTGACTCCAAAATTTGTCTATGACATCCTTAAGACTTCCTTATAATTTCAAAATTGCCATATTTCAAAGCTAAGACTTGACAAGTAATAGAAGGCCCTATCATAATAATTCAATGTAATTATGAAATCAAATTACTATTGCAATGAATCTCAAGTATGTAATGATAATGATATTACACATCTACTACTTTTTAGGTGTTTATATGGCACCCTGTCCATTTGTTATGATTGCATCAGCTAAGAAGGCACGTGGCGCCACTTGTTTTCATCTACGAGAAAACTGCAGTAAGCAAGGAGGAAACGCGTGTTAAGGTCATTTTATTTTTCCAGAGTCATAAACAAAATCTCGAAGTTAAAGACTTTTTTCTCTCAGAGACATATTACGGTGTCTATGGCTCTTCGTGATTACCGCCCCAGGTTCATACGTCTCATCAACACCTTTGCAATCACGCGCGCATTTAAAATGGCACAAGCAGGTGTTTATCGAGAATAGTAGGATTTCATAAATGTAAGCGTATGTCGATCAGCCTCAGCGTTCATCAGATTGAATTTTTATCGACAATAATGTTTATTCGAGGAACGACTACAAGGCGGGAAATTTGATTAGATTTTGCCTTGGCTAAGACGAAGCGCTCGCGTGGGCAGGTGACGGTGAAAGATACATACAGATCAATAGATAGACATGCAGATAAATAGATCGGGAAATAGATAATGATACAGATAAATAGATCGGGAAATAGATACTGATACAGATAAATAGATCGGGAAATAGACACTGATACAGATAAATAGATCGGGAAATAGATACTGATACAGATAAATAGATCGGGAAATAGACACTGATACAGATAAATAGATCGGGAAATAGATACTGATACAGATAAATAGATCGGGAAATAGATACTGATACAGATAAATAGATCGGGAAATAGATATGATACAGATAAATAGATCGGGAAATAGATACTGATACAGATAAATAGATCGGTAAATAGATAATGATACAGATAAATAAATCGGTAAATAGATAATGATACAGATAAATAGATCGGTAAATAGATAATGATACAGATAAATAGATCGGGAAATAGATACTGATACAGATAAATAGATCGGGAAATAATGATACAGATAAACAGATCGGTAAATAGATAATGATACAGATAAATAGATCGGGAAATAGATACTGATACAGATAAATAGATCGGGAAATAGATACTGATACAGATAAATAGATCGGTAAATAGATAATGATATAGATAAATAGATCGTGAAGTAGATACTGATACAGATAAATAGATCGGGAAATAGATACTGATACAGATAAATAGATCGGTAAATAGATAATGATATAGATAAATAGATCGTGAAATAGATACTGATACAGATAAATAGATCGGGAAATAGATACTGATACAGATAAATAGATCGGGAAATAGATACTGATACAGATAAACATCGGTAAATAGATAATGAGAGATAAATAGATCGGTAAATATAATATATTACTAATGTCTGTCTACTTACGATACACGAGTAGGTAAACAGAATATTTGAGTGGTGTCAATATGGATCGGTACATTTGCACAAGACTAAAGTGTGTGTGTGTATCCATATACTATATATACAGAGAGAGAGAGTGGGGAGGAAGAGGAGAGAGGGATGGAGAGAGAGAGAGAGAGAGAGAGAGAGAGAGAGAGAGAGAGAGAGAGAGAGAGAGATGGAGAGCGAGGGAAGAGAGAGGAGAGAGGAAAAAGAGAGAGGGTAGGGAGAGGGAAGTAAGAGAGAGATAGAGGGTGAGGGAGAGAGGCAAGAGAAAGTGAAAGAGGGAGAGAGGCTAGAGAGGGGGGAGAGGAGAGAGAGAGAGAGAGAGAGAGAGAGAGAGAGAGAGAGAGAGAGAGAGAGAGAGAGAGAGAGAGAGAGAGAGAGAGAGAGAGAGAGAGAAAGGAGAGACAGGGAGGAGCAAAAAAGAGAGTGGGGAAAGAAAGATAACTAAAAAAAGGCGAGGATTCTTAATTGTACCTTAGTATTGTGGCTTTCAAGTCTCTGTTCATATGTTCGCAATGTTCAGTGCTTATCCTGGCACTTTCTTTACAAGTGTCAGAAATCAGACATGCAAACCTTTATGCAACGTGAGAGGCAATGGAGAACAGTAGAAACAGTGGAAGCGGTAGACTACACCACCCCCTCCCCCCCCCCCCCCAATCCCTGTCTAAACCCATCGACTGATATTCCAATTTTGAAATAAATGTTTCCGCGGCGAGAGATGGACTGGGTCGCCTATTTCAAAAGTCCGCATCGCCACTTCACTTCCAGGTCATTCCTTGTTTAACTGCCTCCTTAAGTGATAGGACTGGAGCTCATGGCATAGTACTTAATGACGGCTATTGATGTTTTGCGACCGCTTTCCTCTCCGACTCCGCAGCTGATTTTGGTCTTGGTCTCAGATTTATAAATTGGACAGTTTTACCATTTCTAATTCATCTCCACTGGATTTCATATTGGTTATCTCTGCCCGGCTACAGTTGATTTCTAGATGTTAGCTTGTCACACTCGCCTGTCAAATGGTTGTTTCTGAGGAGTATTTAAAACTCTTACTAATGTCCCAAGTCAAAATCTAGAACAAAAAAAAGCCTGAACACCACACCCCTGTGGCGCTTACACTTCTCGTTAAAATAATCAAGGCTTGGAGTTAAGTTCCCACTGCAGCAAGCAATCATGCTAATGAATTCTTGATGTTTGGAAGCAGCAGCATTTCGCTAATGTGTATGACTTGGTCTCGTAGCCAATGACTAGTTTCAATCTATAGAGTATTATGTTACTTAGGCATTGTTTGATAAGTTAGGTTAGGTTAGGTGGTTGTAGATATTATGCAGCGCTATTTAACCTAGCTTTGCATTTAAATAACGACTGGACCTGGGAAATATGTGGAATCACTTTTCAGTTTTAAGTCGATTTGACCGATTTGATCAAACTGGGCCCCGCACCTGAAGTAAAACAATAAAGCTTTTCATATTACCTTTCAAAAATTTATAATTCCAAGCATTTAATGTTTATTCGTTTTCTGTTGGTTTATATGTCTTTTATATGAAATATAAATATCCATAAATTTTACTATGTAGAATAAGGGCCCCACCATCTGTTATTTAATTGGGCCCCGCAATTCCTAGCACCGACCCTAGTTACTTTAGTGCACTTAATATCAGGTTAGAAAAAATGGCAACTCACCCCATGCACTGGAAGATTCCGACTCGCCAAACCGACACAATGCTAGTATTTTCATGGTTTGTATTCTTAAAACTTGTAAACAATATTTTCATATTGAAATGCGCTGCATTCCATTATCAAGGAGACTCGGGAAACCGGTGTAGGCCTATCTGAGTGCCTGGGGTAGTTGCCAGTTTATTCTCTCCTGAGATATAGGTCTATAACCCCAACCCTCGCCTTTGAGAGCGTCCCTCCCTCAGCCACGACCCACGCCGGGTTAGGCCGCCCACAGAACGAGTTGTACCAAGTCACGCTGAGTTTCCCTGATCGCCCATAAGATTAACGTAAATCCTCAAGCACTCCTAAGAGGATCCTATAAGAGGACAGAAAATAATGATAGAAAGGAAAGATGCAAGTGGAAGAGACCTAAATCAAAAGCACACACAGACACAGACAGACACACAGCGCCGGTCAAAGCAGAGGTTACAATGCAATATATTCAGTCAACGACTTCCCTTCTGCGAGCCAGCTGATCCTCCCTCCCGCCCCAGACGCCGGCCGCGAAGCTCGAGCAGCGCCGGAGCCCGCACAGACCACCAGCGTCGCCCCCGTTGTCGTAGAAGACCCGAACGACCTGGACTTCGAGGGTGTCGTGGATGACGACCCGGAACTCTTAACGTACATCCGGCAACACAAGCTGCACCCTCCGGCCATTCATGACAAATACGACCTTAGATATCCCCAAAAGACTGATTACTCGCAATACAAGCAGTCGACGAAGATTGATAAGATTCTCAAGAATATGGTAAGACACTGTGATTTAGCCGATGTATTTTTCTTTTAGCAAAAAGTGGGTAAATTTATTATTGCTGAAAATACTTATAATATAGATATATTAGTAGTAAAGTATAAATGGAAGGGTTTCCAACCTTTTTATCCTAGTGAGTTCCCATTTGTTTTCTGGACAGAAATGTCTGCACCAACATAATTTCTTTGTTTGGGAAATAAGCAGTCCAATATGTGTAACATTTAGTCAGGCAACATGAACTGCATTCATGTACTGCGGATTCACAGATTAATATGTTCAGCTTCGGTATTTATCAAAAGTTAGGATTTAAATCATTGTGAAAAGGTATTGCCAGGACACCAGAAAGTGGTGCTCCCGAGCATCAGGTTGGGAACCCTTGATCTGAAGGG
>NC_091551.1:25042875-25045375 GCF_042767895.1 Penaeus vannamei | reverse complement strand
ACTCCATTTCTTCGATATATGATAAGTATGAAACCTCTGATGGAAAAGATGGAAGTTTTGAAGTGAACCTGGGCCCGGATTCACTAACACACTTACGATGATAAAATCACTGGTAACTATAGTTACCATGGTAAACAGACAGCGGTGGTATTCACTAACAACTTGCCATTGGAGTTACCATGGTAAATTTTACCAGTGGTCAGAGCACTGGTAACTTCTGGGAAGACGATGTCATCACATATTATCTCGTCAAAAAATCAATATCTAAGCAAAGTTTTGGGTTTGTTTTACACCTGATGTAACTAATATGATGGCAAACAGATATCACAATGCGGACATAGTGTAGAAATGCAAATTTCACATGAAACTAGCAAGAGTAAGATCCACACAAATTCTCGTGAACTTATAGGCCTACAGTATACTAGAATGCATGGAACCGATAAATAAGTGAACTCTTAAGGCGCTGTCACACTAGCACTTTTTCTGGAATTTTTTTGACAATTTCCTGAAGTTTTGTCAATTTTTGGGCGTCAAATCAAGAGCTATAATAGAGAATGTTTGCATTTATGTTAAATAAAATTAATTGTGCCATAGAAAATATGAAAATAAATTTAATATATATAATATAAAACAATAAATTATTAGGTATGAAATTTATTACTCATTGAAAATAATAAAATTTGTTTGTTTGTTATATATTTGATATAATTTATACCGAATATGGCTGTATTATCAGATACTATATGCCAGTGTGTTTATGCACCCAATAATTATGGAAGGTCAATAATAAGCAAATTTATGATTAATCTTAATGTAATGTATATTGCTGTATAAGAAAATGTATATCTCTGTAACTACTTGGTAATTTTGGGGTTATTTTTTAAAATAAGTCAGCATAATGGATCGTGATGATCTTGGTTTGGTTGGATTCCTCCCACAAAGTAATTTCCAAATATACATAGATTATTGTGCAGAACCCCCTCCCCCCAATCAGCAGTCTAAAAATGGGCAGGAAGTTTAGACAGCTTGTAACTTGGTTAAAGTCTCATAAATGTATTGTATTTTGTGACTCATGATATGCTGAAAACATTTTCTTATTTCTTATTTTCAACTTGTATTTTTTCTGGATCAGGTGAGGGCAAAATACAACATGAGAACCTACTTCCTGAAAGAGTACAGGAAAACTCAGGTTGCACCTAGTGGATCAGCTGGAGGATATCAATCAAAATGGGAATTATTTGATGCCATGTCCTTCGTCAAGGATACCATGAACATTTACCCCATACAGTCAAGCCAGATATTTTATACTGAGGTAAGGTTCATATTTGTTTTCTCAAGGTTACTAAGGTTGTTTTATCTTTAATGTGCAAAGCAGTTCCTTTTAAACTAGTAAACACACACACACACACACACATACACACACACACACACACACACACACACACACACACACACACACACACACACACACACACACACACACACACACACACACATCTTTTTATATAAATATATTTATTTAATGCTCATGATATATAACCATTATTATTTTTATTAGATTATTTTACTATTACATTTAAATGTTATTATATCAATTACTTTATTTTATACCATTGTACTTATATATATTTTCTCTTCCCTTTTTTAGCCTCAAACATGCTCATCAGCAGTGATGGAAAACTTTTCAAGTTCAGAGGATCGTGAAAGAGATTCACCAGGGTGTTTGGTGCTGGAACCCTCTGGTGATTCTCTGGTGCAAGTTCTCTAGACCCGTCCCCAACACCATGCACGTCTGGGTTGTTCTCGTCATCACCCCCACCATCCTCACCCTCACCAGAGCCTCAACAGACACCAGCGAGTACTCCTTTTCAGCCAAAGACAAAGAGAAGGAGGGTTGCTGATCCTCTTAATGAACAGTGTCTAGAGGCAGTTAAAGTATTGACAAATGACCTGTTTTGCAAAATACATAGAGAGTTGGATGAGAGGATTTGATCCTGATGTGAGGCGAATAGTGGTAAACAAAGTGAATTTGGTGATAGCTGAAATGGCTGATAAGTATGGTGATAAACTGTAAAGTTGTAAAGATGATTTGTTACTGTGATGATGTACAGCTTCCCAGGTATTCTTCTCTGACTTGATTATTACAAATGTTATAAAAAAAAACTATCTTGCTGATATGTAAACTGGCAATACCAACGCTAAATGAGTATAGCAATATCTGTATCTGTCGGCATTTTGACAATACACTCCAAAGTGCATGGGCAAGAATAAGCTTGAGATGTTTCCTTTGACAGCAAATGGCGATGCATAAAAAAAAAATGGTTTGATCCGATTCTTATTTTTAACAGTGATGGAAAATATATAAATAAAAATTGGTTTGGACTGTCTCTTTGGTTTGAGTTAACAATAATATATTAATATAACATTGTTTTTATTGGTTCCTATCTATACAGTAAATATATATCTAACATGATGGATATAATCAAATAATTATATTCTT